>NC_135883.1:88100966-88309540 GCF_964194155.1 Cetorhinus maximus | reverse complement strand
CTAAGTCTGTATTCCTGCATGTTCCCAGTTCCTGCTCTCTCTGTGTTCCTGCTCTCTGTGTTTCTGCTCTCTCTGTGTTCCTGCTCTCTCTGTGTTTCTGCTCTCTCTGTGTTCCTGCTCTCTCTGCGTTCCTGTTCACTCTGTGCTCCTGCTCTCTCTGTGTTCCTGCTCTCTCTGTGTTCCTGTTCAGTCTGTGCTCCTGCTCACTTGGTGTCCCTGCTCAGCCTGTTTTCCTGATCTCTCTGTGCTCCTGCTCTCTGTGTTCCTGATCTCTGCATTCCTGCTCTCTCTGTGTTCCTGCTATTTCTGCACTTCTGCTCTCTCCATGTTCCAGCTAACAATATGTTCCTGCTCGCTCCCTGTTCCTGCACTCACTGCATTCCTGATCTCTCTGTGTTCCAGATCTCTTTGTGTTCCTGCTCTCTCCGTCTTCCTGCTCTCTCTGTGCTCCGACTCATGCTGTGTTCCTGCTCCCCTTGTTCCTCTTCTCTCTTTGTTCCTGCCCTCCATGTGCTACTGCTTTCTCTCTGCTCCTGATCTCTCTGTGTTCCTGCTTTCTCCAGGTTCCAGCTAACTCTATTCCTGCTCACTCCCTGTTCATGCTCTGCATGTGTTACTGCTCTCTCTCTCTGTCCATTCTCCCCATGTTCCTGCTCTCTCCATGTTCCTGCAAAATCCATGTTCCTGCTCTCTCTGTGTTCCTGCTTTCTCTGTGCTCCTGCTCTCTCCATGCTCCTGTTCCACCCGTGTCTCTGCAATTTCTGTGTTCCTGCTGTCTCTGTGTTCCTGCTGCCTCTGTGTCCCTGTTCTCTCGGTGTTCCTGTTCTCTCTGTACTCCTATTCTCCCTGTATTCCTGCTCAATCTATATTTCTGTTCTCTCTATGTTCCTGCTCTCTTTGTGCTCCTGCCCTCTGTGTTCCTGCTCTCTCTGTATTCCTGCTCTCTCTGTGTTCCTGCTCTCTCTGTGTTCCTGTTCTCTCTGTATTCCTGTTTTCTCTCTGTTCCTGTTCTCTCTCCATTTCTGTTCTCTCTGTACTCCTGCTCTCCCCATGTTCCAGCTCACTCTCCTTGCATTCACTATGTTCTTAAGCTCTCCGTGTTCCTGATCTCCCTGTGCTCCTGCTCTCTCAGTGTTCCTGCTCTCTCTGTTTTCCTGCTCTGTACATGTTTCTGCTAAGTCTGTATTCCTGCACGCTCCCTGTTCCTGCTCTGTCTGTATTCCTGCTCTCTCTGTGTTCTTGCTCTGTCCCTGTTTCTGATCTGTCTGTGCTCCTGCTTTCTCTGTTTCTGCTCTTTCTGTGTCCCTGCTCCCCATGTTTCTGCTATCTCTGTAATCCTGCATGCTCCATGTTACTGCTCTCTCCCTGTTCCTGTTCTCCCCATGTCCTGCTCTCTCTGTGTTTCTGCTGTCTCCCTGTTCCTGATCTGTCTGTGTTCCTGCCCTCTTTATGTTTCTGTTCTCTCTATGTTTCTGCTCTCTTTGTACTCCTGCTCACTCTGAGTTCCTGCTCTCTCTATGTTTCTGCTCTCTATGTGCTACTGCTCTCCATGTGTTCCTCTCTCTCTGTGTTCCAACTCTCTCCGTGCTCCTGCTCTTGCTGTGCCCCAGCTGTCTCATTGATCCTGCTCTCACCATGGTCCTGCGCTCTCTGTGTTTCTGATCTTTCTGCACTCCTTTTACCATTGTGTTCCTGCTTACTCTGTGCTCCTGCTCTCTCTGTCTTCCTGCTCTCCCTGTGCTCCTGCTTTCTCTGTGCTCCTGCTCTCTCTACGCTTCTGTTCTCTCTGTTATCCTGCTCTCTCTCTGTTCCTGGTCTCTCAGTGTTCCTGCTGTCTCTGTGTTCCTGGTCTCTCTAGTTCCTGATCTTTCTGTGTTGCTGTTCTCTCTCTGTGCTCCTGCTCTCTCTGTCCTACTGCTCTCCCTGTGCTCCTGCTGACTCTGTGCTCCTGTTCTCTCTCTCTTTTCCTGCACTCATTGTGTTCCTGCTCTCTCTGTGCTCCTGCTCTCTCTGGGTGGAATTTTCCCAGAATTGCACTAAGTGCGGTAGCGTGCGGAAAAAATGGAGTCCTGCCCACTGACGAAAATAATGGGTTTTCACGCCATTGCTTCCTGAACCCGCCTCATTTTTTAATGCATTCTCAGGAAACATGCCATTTCAATTTCTCATTCGCCCGCTCGTCATCACCCCGCTGTTGCACCATGCCGGCCGCCATCTTTAAAAGGCAGCCGCCAGCAAAGTGCTTATCGCCATCACCTCACCACCGCTGCCCAGGAGACATGGCCAGCAAAGGCAAAAAGACTGCAGCCCCCCGCTTCGACGACAGGTCCCTCAAGTGACTGCTGGATGCTGTGGAGGTCCAACGCAATTTGCTCTACTCCCGGTCTGGCTGCAGGATGGGCAGCAAAGTCACCAACCTGGCTTAGGAGGTGGTGGCAGTGGTGGTCAGCGGAAACACCCTGCAGAAGAGGACAGCCACCCAGTGCCGCAAAATAATGAATCATCTCCTCCGTTCCACCAGGGTAAGTCATACTTATCATCACTCCCAACTCACTTACTTGCAAACCCATCACACATCCACAGGGCCCTCACTCACTGCCAGTGCAAGGGACACCACCAATCATTCTCTCACACTCACCATCACTGTCCTCATCCCATCCATGGGACCACTCCCCACTCACACAGGACAGGCATACTTAATATCTGGCCCGGCAGGTGTCCTGATACACTTTCCCCATCTCTATCCATGCAGGACAAACTGGCTCACAACAGGAGGGAAATGTCACAGACAGGTGGAGGGATACTGAAGATCAAAGTTCTGACTGAATTCGAAAACAGAGCCATCCAGCTGGCCAGCGATGACAGGGACCATCCTGTGCTGATGGTGAGGTCGGCGCTGCTCTACCAAGTGAGGATCCAGCAGTGCAACATCCATCAGACAACCATACCATGAGTGATATGTCGTCTTCCACAGGCCACTGCCATGCATTAACTATCTCCCCTTGCTTTCACAGGCAAATCTGCCAAACAGCCGACAGAGTACATGACCCAGGGGCTCCAATCAAGCCCCGAAGAAACCTCTGAAGAGGAATCTGAAGGCATCCTCCTTGAAATCCCATCGCAGTGCTTACCCACACCCTCCACCAGCGCAGAGACACACACCTCAGTGGGACCTAGCTTTCGAGTAGCCTCGGGATCATAATCTGGTGAGCACATCGCACTGTCTGTTCCACAGCAGGCGGCGGCAGGGACATCCAGGGTGCCCGGCACTCGGAGGACTACTGGAGGCCAGAATGTTGCTGAGTCTGAGTCAGATGACGAGCCTCTGGACTCGGTCATGTCACAGTTGCTGGAGCTGCAAAGGCAAACTCAGGAACATCAGGAAGGGATGTCCGCTGCACCCCTCAGGTTGCAAGGAACGGTGGAGGAGTCTGTCCTTCTTCAGGCCGAGGTGATAGCGCCGGCATCGCAACGCACTGTGGTCAACACTGGCAGGATGGCAGCCGCCATGGAGACCTTGGTCCAGGATGTCACTCCTGCACAGCTACATAGGCTTGACTCCATCGCTGATGCCATAGTTGGCCTCCAACAGTATGAAAGTGAGAGAGGTGTTGGGCAGCTCAATCTCTCTCCAGCTACCCCTTCTGTTCACGGGGCCCTTGGGCACTCATAGGGAGGAGGATCAGCAGGTGCACACTCCGGGGCCATCCACTCAGGTGACTCTGGGAGTGACTGGTCCATCTAACTCCCCTCTTCCTGTGACCTCCACAGCTCCAGCTTCACAGGCCGAGGAGGTTCCACTGCCACACAGCAGGACCTTGAAGCGAGCCGGTGCCCTCCAAGTCTCAGCCCTCCAGAGGATGCCCACCAAAGTCATCACAGACAGGGTGTAGCAGTCAGCAGGCTGCCTCCACCTCCGCTGTGGATGTCTGGGGAGCACCAAGACGTAGCAGCAGGGCTAGGAAAGCAAAGGAGAATTAATTGCACAGCCTGGGCCTGGGTGTTAATCACTTGTACATAATGTTCACTATTGTCAATAAACTCCCAGGAATGTCTCCCTGCCTCTGTATCCTTGTTCTGATGAGCAGTGTTCTTGTCATTCAGGTGTGAAACCTTTCTGCACAAAATGAAAGGCAGGTGTCTCGGTCCAGGGCCTCTTCCCTATGCTCTGTGCAGCCTTCAGACCACAGTGATGGTCCAGCCTCACACTCCCTGAACACCTTACTAATCCCTGCACCTCGGCAGTGCTGGTCATTGCTGCCAGAATGTAGTGGGCAGGTGCCACTGAATTCTCTCATACTCTCTGTGTGATCTCAGCACCTTTAAGTTGGGGCTGCCCCCCATCACACCAGCATCTGTGACCAGTGCTGCTGTGCACCAGCTCCTGAAGGCTGAGATGCTGAAGGCAGACACAGCATCTGATGCGACTAAGGTTTTGTGGCTGCATCTCTGTGATGGCCCTGATCATGGAGCGCAAGTGAGCTGCCCTCAGCCAGACAGGAGTCAGACGTTCTCAGAGGCTATGTGAAGATCTATGGAGTGTCGTCACTGCATGTTGTCATCATCCTCCTGGAATCGAGTGACTGTTAGGGCCTCCACTGTGTCTCCAGGACAGGAGCATTCTCTCAGAGGGTACTGGCGCTGAGATAAGCCAGACTGGAGTCAAACGTTCACGACTGCGATGTGAGCATCTACAGGGACACCTCACTGCATGTCGTCATCATCCTCCACAAACCTGGCAGCTATGACGGCCTCCTGAGTGCGCCTGCCTCATCTAGCCAGCGCGAGAGCCCCATCCCCATCATCGTCATCACCGAGGACCTCCTCAGCTTCACCCCCATTAGCGTCCTCTTCATCAGGGGAGACACGCAGCTCCTCCATCTTCTCCTCAGCCAGCTCCTCACCTCGTTGCAGCGTTGTAAAGGGCGCAGCAGATGACGATACTTGACACCCTCTGCGGACTGTATTGCAGGACTCCACCAGACCACTCCAGGCACTGGAACCACATCTTCAGCATCCCGATGGTCAGCTCCACCCAGTTGTGAGCTGCAGCATGAGCCTCATTATACCGTCGCTCTGCTGCAGTCTGAGGCCGCTACACGGGTGTCATCTGCCACAGCCTCTGTGGGTAGCCCTTGTCCCCAAGAAGCCAACCCTACAGCTTCTGTGGATCCTGCAAGACTGCAGGGATCTGCCAGCGACTCAGGATGTAGGCATCGTGCACTCTCCCTGGAAACCTTGCGCACACCTGCAGGATGCATTTCTGGTGGTCGCATACCAGCTGCACGTTCAGTGAGTGGAAGCCCTTGCGGTTGATGAAGTCCATCGAGTTTGCGATGGAGACCTGAGTGCCACATGGGTGCAGTCAATCGCACCCTGCACCTGTGGGAATCCTGAGGTCAGGGCGAATCCAATGGCCCTCGCATCTTGGCTGTCCCGGTCCCAGGCGAAATGCACAAAGCTGTGTGCCATGGAGAAGATGGCATCCGTGACCTCATGGCTGCATTTGTGGGTGGCGGATTGTGAAATCCCACAGAGGTCACCTGTGGAACCCTGAAAGGAGCCACTGGCATAGAAATTGAGCACCACGGTCACTTTCACAGCCAGTGGCAGTGGATGCCCTCCATGTCCCCTTGGCGCCAAATCCTGCAGCAAGTGGCAGATGTGAGCCAGCAGTTCCCTAGACGTGCGCAGTTGTCGGCGACACAGGTTCTCAGTCATCTTCAGGAATGGCAGGCGGCATCTACAGACCCTGGGTGTTGCTAGGCACCGACCAGCCACGGCTCGCTGTCGCTCTTGGACAGCGTGTGCGGGAGCCACTGCTGTCCCTTCTTACGAGGTTGCTGCTCCTGCCTTTGCGCAGCCAGGAACCTCAGCCGTGCTTTCCTCCGTCTTTTACAGTCCCTGTGGGCCATCAGGCATACAGCTAGGTCACCAGGATCCATAATCCTGACATGGTCCTCCTGCAGCATGAAAGAGAGAGAGACATGGTTATCATGGCTGTACTTAGCACTTTTCCTGGCCCTGTGTGACTGCCCCTTAATGCTTCCCGGAGAGTGCTGGTCACCCCTCAGATGGCCAGAGATGAGTTCGCTGCATGGCTGCCCTGTCAACCTGCGACATGGTGGACACTGGTCCAAACCGGGATGCTGAGATTGCAAGGGGCTGTGAGTGCATCCAGCAGTGACTGCTGCATGGCCAGCGTTGGCGAGGAGGTTGTACGTGTGCAGTCCAACTGCTCCATGGTCCAATAAAGTGGTGGTGGACTTGAAGTCTGTGCCGGGGGTGCAGGGGGTGGGGAGGGTGGTGGGGGATGGGGGGCAGTGGGTGGGTAAGGTATGGAGTGCTTGGTGGCCCTTTGGTGCCTCCATGTTGCTTGCATGGGTGGGCAGGCTAGGAGCCTGACCCCAATCATATCACTGTGGCTGTTCCTGATCTGCCTTAGTTGCAGAGGGATGGTCAGTTTATACAGGTGTCTCTAATGCGTGGTCACTTCCCTCGCTTACCCTGACCCCCACCTTGATTGCCTGTGCGCAGGATGCAGCGTCAGGGCAGCACTTGACCACCCCCCCCAGTAGTCGCCTCTGAAGCTGGCCAACATTTTCCCCAGACACCCCACCTACCATTTAGCAGTCACCTCCGAGGCTGGCCAGAACTTGCTCCCGGACACCAGCACCCCCTTCAGTAGTCGCCACTGGGGCCAGGCATCAGTTTCCCCTGCCCCCCGGCACCCCTGAGGCCTGTAAACAATGGGTGAGCTGTGGAGAACGCTGCTGCTCACTCACCTCAGTTCCCCCAAAGTGAAGGCTGCCAAGTGCACATCGCCTGTGTGCTGGTGTGAAACACATCAGCGTGCTTTCCCGCTGACGTGGACAGGCGATATAGCAGGGTTCCAAGAGCCTGGCGGGATGGCCTTTTAATTATATGCTAATGTGTTTCAGTTAGCTCCCCGCTGACCAATGAAGGGCTGAGCGGACGATCGCAACCTGCCTTCGCACTGTCGTGAAGCAGGTCACGCCATATTTTCTGACATGCCACCTATCACACCGTCAGCGAGCTTGGAAAATTCTGCCCTCTGTGTCCTGATCACTTCATGTCCCTGTTCCCTCTGTGTTCCCACTCTTTTCATGCTCCTGATCCATCTGTACTGCTGCTCCCACTGTGTTCCTGTGCTCCTGCTCTCTCTGTGCTCCTGCTCTCTCTGTGTCCCTGCTCTCTCTGTGCTCCTGCTCTCTCTCTTCTGCTGCTCTCTCTGTGCTCCTGCTCTCTCTCTTCTGCTGCTCTCTCTGTGTTCCTGCTCTCTCTGTGTTCCTGCTCTCTCTGTGTCCTTGTTCTCTCTGTGTCCCTGCTCTCTCTGTGTTCCATCTGTACTGCTCCTTCTGCTCTGCTGCACTCTCTATGTTCCTCCTAACTGTGTGTTCCTGCTCGCTCCCTGTTCCTGCTCTCTCGGTTTTCCTGCTCTGTCTGTGTTCCTGCTCTTTCTGTATTCCTCTTCTGTCGGTGTTCCTGCTTTCTCTGCGCTACTACTTACTCTGTTTTCATTCTTTCTCTGTGTTCCTGCTTTCTCTGCGCTACTACTTACGCTGTTTTCATCCTTTCTCTGTGCTCCTGCTCTCTCTGTTCCTACTTTTCAGTGTTTCTGCTCTTTCAGTGCTCCTGCTCTCTCTCTGCTCCTGCTCATTCCGTGTTTCTGCTCTCTCTGTTTTCCTGTTCCCTCTGTGTTCTTGCTCACTCTTGTTCCTGCTCTCTCTAAGTTCCTGGTCTCTCTGTGTCCCTGTTCTCTCTATGCTCCTGCTCTCTCAGTGCTCCTGCTCTCACTGTGTTCCAGCTGACTCTGTGCTCCTGTTTTCTCTCTATTCCTGCACTTACTGTGTTCCTGCTCTCTCTGTGCACCGGCTCTCTCCATGTTCCTGTTCTCTCCCTCTTCCAGCTCTCTCTGTGTTCCTGCTCACCTTGTGTTCCTGCTCTCCCTGTGTTCCTACCCTCCTCTGTACACACATTCTGTCTGTGTTCCTGCTCTCTCTCTGTTCCTGCTCTCTCTGTGCTCCTGCTCTCTCTGGTTTACTGCTCTATCTGTGTTCCTACTCACGCTGTTTTCCTGCTCTCACTGTGCTCCTGCTCTCTCTGTTCCTCCTTTGTCTGTGTTTCTGCTCTCTATGTGCTCCTGCTCTCCCGGTGTTCCTGTTCTCTCTGTCCTCTTGTTCTCTCTGTACACCTGCTCTCACGCTGTTTCTGCTCTCTTTGGGTTCCTGCTCTCTCTGTGCTCCTGCACTCTCTGTTCTTGCTCTGTCTATCTTCCTGCTCTCTCTGTTTCCCTGCACTCTCTATGTTCCTGTTCTCTTTGTCTTCCTGCTCTCCTTGTGTTCCTGCTCTCTGTATTATTATTCACTCTGCACTCCTGTTCTCTCTGTGATCCTGTCTTCTCTCTGTTCCTGCTCTAATTGTACTCCTGCACTTTATGTGCTCCTGCACTCTCTGTGTCCCTGCTCTCTCTATTTTCCTGCTCTCTCTGTGATCCTGTCTTCTCTCTGTTCCTGCTCTAATTGTACTCCTGCACTCTCTGTGTCCCTGCTCTCTCTATTTTCCTGCTCTCTCTGTGCTCCTGCTCTCCCTGTCCTCCTTCTCTCTTGGTGTTCCTACACTCTCAGTATTCCTGCTCTCTCTGTGTTCCAACTCTCCCCACGTCCCTGCTGTCCATGTTCCTGCTCTCCCTGTGCTCTTGCCCTCTCCATGCTCCCGCGCACCTGTTCCTCCTCTCTATGTTCCTGTTCTCTCTGTGTTCCTGCTCTCTCTGTGCTTCTGCTCCATCTCTGTTCTTGCTCTCACTGTTTTCCTACCCTCCCTGTACTCCTGTTCTCTCTGTACTCCTGTTCTCTATGTTCTCCTGCTCTGTCTGTACAGCTGCTATCATGGAGTTTCTGCTCTCTCCTTGTTTTTGCTCTCTCTGTGTTCCTGCTCTCTCTGTGCTCCAGCTTTCTCTCTTCTGCTGCTCTCTCTGTGTTCCTGTCCCTTCTGTGCTCCTGCTCTCTCTCTGTTCCTGCTTTCTCTGTGTTCCTGCTCTCTCTTTGTTCCTGCTCTCTCCGTGTTCCTGCTTTCTCTGTGCTTCTGTTCTCTCTCTGTGCTCTTGCTCTTTCTGTGTTCCTGCTCAGTCTGTATTCCTGATCTCTCCGTGTTCCTGTTCTTTCTGTGCTCTCTTTCCTCTTCTGCTCTCTCTTCTGCTGCTCTCTCTCTCTCCTGCTGCCGTCTCTGTGTTCCTGTTCCTTCTTTGCCCCTGCTCTCTCTATGTTCCTGCCCTCTCTGTATTCCTGCTCTATCTGTGTCCCTGCTCTCTCTCTGTCTCCCTGCTCTCTCCGTTCCTGCTGTCTCTCTGTTCCTGTTCACTCTGTGCTCTTGCTCTCTCTGTGTTCCTGCTCAGTCTGTATTCCTGATCTCTCTGTGTTCCTGCTCAGCCTGTGCTCCTGTTCTCTCTGTGCTCCTGTTCTCTCTGTGTTCCTGCTCTCTCTGTGTTTCTGCTCTCTCTGTGTCCCTGGCTCTCTCTGTGTCCCTGGCTCTATCTATGTCCCTGCTCTCTCTATGTTCCTGTTCTCTCTGTCTTCCATCCTCTCTGCAATCCTGTTCTCACTGTCATCCTGCTCTGTCTTTGTTCCTGCTCTCTATGTGCTCCTGCACTCTCTGTTCCTCCACTCTCCATGTTCCTGCTATCTCTATTCCTCCAATGTCCATGTTCCTGCTCTCTCTGTTCCTTCACTCTCTGTGTTCCTGCTCTCACTGTGCTCCAGCTCCCTTGGTGCTCCTACTCTCTCAGCGTTTCTGCTCTCTCTGTGTCCATGCTCTCTCCATGTTCCTGCTCTCTCCACGTTCCTGCTCACTCTGTGTTCTTGCTTGCTCTGTTTTCCTGCTCTCTGTGTTCCTGCTCTCTGTGTTCCAGCTCTATTTGTGCTCCTACTCTCTCTGCACTCCTACTCTCTCTGCGTTCCCTCACTCTCTGCATTCCTGCACTTTCTGTGCTCCCGCTCTCTCTCTGCACTCCTGCTCTCTCTCTTTTACTGCTCTAACTGTACTCCTGCTCTTTAAGCGCTCCTGCTCTCTCTGTGCTCCTGCTGTCTATGTGTTCCTGTTATCTCTCTCTCTGTGTTCCTGCACTCTCTGTGCTCTTGCACTCTCTCTGCTCCTGCACTCTTTGTATTCCTGCCCACTTGATTTTCCTTCTCTCCCTGTGTTCCTGCTCACCCTATGTCCTTACTCTCTCTGTGTCCCTACTCTCTATGTCCCTGCTCGCCCTGTGTCCATATTCCCTCTGTGTTCCTGCTTTCTCTGTGTCCCTGCTCTCTCTCTGTGTCCCTGCTCTTTCTGTGTTCCTACTCTCTCTGTGTTCCTGCTCTCTCTGATTCTCCTCTCTCTTTGTTCCTGCATTCCCGTTGTGCCTCCATGGCATCCAGCATTTGCTCGAGGGACCCGTCGTTGAAACAGGGGGCTGCAGTTATTTTGCCTTTGCAGGCCATGTCTCCCAGACAGCGGTGGTGAGCTGGTGGCAATGAGCGCTTTGCTGGCAGCTGCCATTTAAAGATGGAGGCCGGTGTGATGCAACAGTGGGGTGATGGTGAGCAGGCGAATGAGAGCCTGCCCAAACGGCACATTTCCCAGGAATGCATAAATGATGAAGATGATTCGGGAAGATACAACGTGAAAACCTGCCATTTTTGTTGGTGGGTAGGACTCCATTTTACCCGCCCATGAACGTACTTAGTGCAATCCTGGGAAAATTCCACCCTGTGTTTCTGCTCTCCATGTGCTCCTGCTCTCCATGTGCTCCTGCTCTCCATGTGCTCCTGCTGTCCATGTGTTGCGGCTCTTTCTGTGCTCCTGGACGTAACACACTCCTGCCCTCTCTGTCCATCCTCCTGCTCCCTCTCCACCCTCCTGCACCCTCCCTGTCCTTCCTCCTTCCATGTTCCTGCTCTCTCCGTGTTCCTGCTCTCTCCATCTTCCTGCTCTCTCTCTCTCTGTTCTTGCTCTCTCTGTGTTCCTGCTCTCTTTGTATTCCTGCTGTCTGGGTATTCCTGCTCGCTCTGTGTTCCTGCTCAATCTCTCTTTTCCTGCCCTCTCTGGACTCCTGTTATCTCTATATTCCTGCTCTCTCCATCTTCCTGCTCTCTCTGTATTCCTGTTGTCTCTGTGTTCCTATTCTCTCCATCTTCCTGCTCTCTCTGTACTCCTGTTGTCCCTGTGTTCCTGCTCTCCCTATTTTGCTGCACTCTCTGTGTTCCTGCCAATTCTGTGTTCCTGCCAATTCTGTGTTGCTGCTCTTTCTGTGTTCCTGCTTGCTCTCTCTTTTCCTGCCTGGTCTGTACTCTGGCTCTCTACATCTTCCTGCTCTCTCTCCATGCTCCTGCTCTCTCTGTGCTCCTGCTCTCTCCGTGTTTCTGCGCCCTCCATGCTCCATCTCTCTCCGTTCCTCCTATCTCTGTGCTCCTGCTCTCTATGTGTTCCTGCTCTCTGTGTGTTCCTGCTCTCTCTCTCTCTCTGTTCTTGCCCTCTCCGTCTTCCCCCTCTCTCTCTCTGTCAGGGTCAGAGGGTCAGTGATGGGGTCAGAGGTCAGTGATAGGTCAAAGGGTCAGTGATGGAGTCAGAGCCTCTCTCTGTGTTCCTCCTCTTTCTCTCTCTCTCTGTGTTCTTCCTTTTCCTGTGTTCCTCCTCTATCTGTGTTCCTCCTCTCTCCATTTTCCTTCTCTCTCCATTTTCCTTCTCTCTCCATGCTCCTGATCTCTCCGTGCTCCTGCTCTCTCTGTTCCTGCGCTCTCTGTTCCTGCTCTCTCCCTGCTCCTGCTCTCTCCCTGCTCCTGCTCTCTCCCTGCTCCTGCTCTTTCTGTGGTCCTGCATTCTCTGTGGTCCTGGTCTCTCTGTGCTCCTGCTCTCTCTGGTCCCACTTCATCAAGGCTCTGGATTTCCCATGCGACTGTTCTTTCTGTGCTGTGCTCCCATAGTGGTCCCGCACTCCCATTGCTCCCCCGGAGGTCTCTTCATGCTTTGTTCCTGCTAGGTTGCTGCTCTGTCTGGCCTGCTGCCAAAGAACAGGAGCACAGGGAGAGCAGGAACACAGAGAAAGTAGGAGCACAGAGAGAATTGGGTTAGCCTTAGCTTATGCTAAAAGCATTTTGTTGAACCAGTATATAATAGCATGTATTGCGTTATCCAGCATGTTAAATCTCAGGACATTCACGTTTGGGGACTTTGCTGAATGTGTTAAAGTATTATGTGCTCTGAAACCAATCGTAATACTGTGTATGTTTGTCACAGGTAATAAGTACATGTTCCAGCTTTCCTCAAATTTAAACATGTATTCTGTGAACTGATTTGTTCCAATTCCTATCTACCAACTTGTTGGTGAATAACATTTTCGGAAATAAATGAACATTTTCAGTGTATATAGCAGACAGTGTCAATTTCATTGTGTGTCACATTTCACATAAAACTGTAAACCCAATCCCCGACAGATGTAATAAATGGAAATCTTACACTCGGTCCAAAAAAGTCCTAATATGAAGTGATTCCAAGAATAATTAAATGTGCTTTAATATCTTTTTTATGACAAAATGATTTTTTCCTTTTTAGATTTCAAAACTGAGTTCTGGTTCAAATGCTGCACAAAACCAACATTGTTGAAATATCCCAAACTTAAAGAAAACACTCAGAATTTTCAGATGTGAATTTTGATCTAATTCATGCAACTTTCTTTTTCATCACTAAGTGGCAAGTAACCCTGACATTGGTCTCAATAACACCCTGGGATTGATCATTTGCAAGACACTACAGATAGGCAAAGCAGAATAAACCCATTAAATGAGGTCTCTTAATTCATCCTGGGTTTTCTGTAGTTTCTACAAATGGGTGGAGCAGAGCCTGTGCCTAAAATAGGTACAGATCCACTGCTCCAATGCTAATGAAGCACTACACAGAGAGGAACATTCTTAACAAAGAGATATCACGGGAGCATATATTTCATAAGAAATTCCATAAATGGGTCCCTGGATAGAGAGTTATATAAAGAGAATGAGGTAAATTGTGAAATTTAGGTTTATTAATGGCTAAGATGAGTGACATAATGGAGTGGGTAGCCTGTGCATTAAAGGAGATGAGAAAGAGCCGAAGATAATTGTCCATATTGGGATAAATAATAGGGAAACCAGCAATCCAAAATCCTAAAAAGGAAATGTAAATAAATGGTTAAAATTTTCAAGATATGAAACTAAATGTAATGGACCTGGATTGTTTCCAGGACTCAGTGCTAGGTAAATCTATGTAGGCTAATAAGCTTTAACTGATGATGGGAAAGATCATATAATACTGTATATCATATATATACCAAATTATCTTGGAAATCATAATGCAATTTGGAGATGTACTACATCTAAATATATCTCCATCTATAATAGTACATTAGAAAATGAGAAACAAAAACAGAAAATGCTGGAAAATCTCAGCAGGTCTAACAGCATCTGTGGAGAGAAAGAGTTAACGTTCAAGTCTGTATGACTCTTCTTCTGAGCCAAAGAGAAGTAAAAATGTGATGAAATTTATACTGTTTGAGTGGGTGGAGCAGGTGAAGCTGGATAGACAGGAGGAGGTAAAGGAGAGATTGACAAAGATGTCATGAACAAAAAGACAAAGGGGCATTAATGATAGTGGTACTGGCTAAAGGAGATGCTGATGGTGGCATTAAGGTTAGAAAGCAGAATGTGGTAATAGCAGGACAAGGCACTCTGGAAAGAACATGAACAAGTGACAGATGGCCCTAGTGGGGGTGGGGTGGGGGGAGGGGAAAGTGGTGGGGAAAAAGATCGATAATAGAATAAAAGGTGGGGATAAAGCAATGAATAAAAATGAAAATAAGTAAAAATAAGTGGATAAAAAATAAAAAAGAAAATTGAAAAAAAGGGATCTAAAAGGGGTGGGGATGGTGGAGAGAGTTCATGGTCTGAAGTTGTTGAACTCAATGTTAAGTCCAGAAGGCTGTAAAGTGCCTAGTCGGAAGATGAGGTGCTGTTCCTCCAGTTTGCGTTGAGCCTCACTGGAACATTGCAGCAGGCCAAGGACGAACATGTGGGCACGAGAGCAGGGTGGAGTGTTGAAATGGCAAGTAACAGGAAGATCTGGGTCATGCTTGCGGACAGGCTGAAGGTGTTCCGCAAAGCTGTCACCCAGTCTGCGTTTGGTCTCTCCAATGTAGAGGAGACCACATTGGGAGCAGTGAATGCAGTAGAATATGAGGCCTGACTTTGTGTAATGCAATTGGGAAATGTTTAAGCTAAATGAGAAATCACATTCCACTGAGAAGGAAAGACTTTAAGGGAAGGCCATAGCATCAGGGATAACTTATTTTTATTTGTTCATGGAATGCGGGTCCCGCTGGTTGGGCCAGCATTTATTGCCCTTCCCTAATTGCCCTCGAGAAGGTGGTGGTGTGCTGTCTTCTTGAACTGTTCCATCTCTTGTGTTGTAGGTATACCAACAGTGCTGCTAGGGAGGGAGTTCCAGGATTTTGACACCACGACAGTCAAGGAACGGTGATATAGTTTCAAGTGAGGATAGCGTGTGGCTTGGAGGGGAAATTGCTGATTGTGGCGTTCCCATGCATCTGCTGCCCTTGTTCTCCTGGGTGGTAGAGGTTTTGAAGGCACAGCTGAAAGAGCCTGGTGAATTGCTGCAGTGTATCTTGTAGATGATACACACTGCTGCCAGTATACGTCAGTGGTGGAGGGAGTGAATGCTTGTGGATTGGGTGCCAATCAAGCAGGCTGATTTGTCCTGGATGCTGTCAAGCATCTTGAGTGTTGTAGGAGCTGCACTCATCCAAGCAAGCGGAGAGTATTCCATCACACTCCTGGCTTGTGCCTTGTAGATGGTGGACAGGCTTTGGGGAGTCAGGAAGTGAGTTACTCGTCACACTATTCCTAGCCTCTGACCTGCCCTTGTAGTCATAGGGCAGAATTTTCTTCCTACTGGGCAGGCGGGCCCGACCCAATCTCTGGCAGGCGGGGAGCCGATCCCCGCCGGAGAAGCGGGCCCCGCCACCATTTTAAGTGGGTGAACCAGTTAAGGCCCACCCAGTGTGACGTCCAGCGGGAAGCGCTATGCTGGCGGGGGGGGAATCGCCAAATGCGAGAGGACGCTGGGTCAAAAACCTGGAACTCCCTTCCTAACAGCACTGTGGGTGTACCTGCACCACATGGACTGCAGTAGTTCAAGAAGGCAGCTCACCACCACCTTCTCAAGGGCAACCAGGGACGGGCAATAAATGCTGGCCCATTCAGCGAAGCCCACATCCCATGAATGAATTAAAAAAATACAAGTAGCATCCAAGAAATATGTATGCATAAAGAGGTGAAAGGGAGGGAGGAACTTAAAACAATTCCAATCACAGGGGAAAGGTACTGAGAAACCTATTAGGACCAAAAGCTGACAAGTCCCCAGGTCCTGATGGACTTCACCCTAGGTCTTTAAAGAAGTTGTTGCTGAGATAGTGGATGCACTGGTTTTAATTTTACAAAATTCCTTAGATTCTGGAAAGGACCCATCAGATTGGAAAATATTGAATGCAACTCTTTGATTCAAGATAGGAGGGAGACAGAAAGCAGGAATCTATATGCCAGTTAGCTCAACATCTGTGAAAGGAAAAATGCTGGAATCTATGATTAAGGAGGTTATAGCAGGGTACTTAGAAAATCTCAATGTAATCAGGCAGAGTCAACAGGGTTTTGTGAAAGGAAACCTTGTTGACTAGTTCCTTGAGGAGGTAACAAGCAACATGGATAAAGGTGAACCTATGGATGTGCTGTACCTAGATTTCCAAAAAGCATTTGACAAGGTGCCACATCAACTGTTACTGCACAAAATAAGAGCTCATGGTGTAGGGGGTAAAATATTAGTATGGATAGAGTATTGGTTAGCTAACAGGAGACAGAAAGTAGGCATAAAAGGGTTATTTTCTTGTTGATAAGTGGATCAGTGTCAGAGGAATCAGTGCTGGTGCCTCAACTATTTACAATCTATATTAATAGACTTGGATGATGGGATCAAATGTATGCTTGCTAAATTTGCTAACACAAAGTTAGGTAGGAAAATAAATTGTGAAGAGGGCATAAGGAGACTGCAAAGGGATATAAATAGGTTAAATGGTTGGACAAAGATTTGACAGATGGAGTATAATGTGGTAAAATGTGAACATGTCTTCTTTGGCGGGAAGAATAAAAAAGCAGTGTATAATTTCAATGGGCAGATATTGCAGAACTCAGACGCACAGAGGGATCTGGGTGTCCTGGTACATGAATCAGGAAAAGTTAGTATGCTAACTATGTTGTCACTTAATGCAAGGGGAATGGAATATAAAAGTCGGGATGCTTTGCTAGAGTTGCATATGGTATTGGTGAGACCACATCTAGAGCACTGTGTGCAGTTTTGGTCTCCTTATTTAAGAAAGGACATAGTTGCATTAAAAGATCAGAGAAGGTTCACTTGACTGATTCCCCGAGTGAGGGGGTTATCCTAAGAGGAGAGGGTGGACAGGTTGGGCCTGTATCCATTGGAGTTTAGAACAATGAGAGGTGATCTTATTGAAACATATAAGATTCTGAGGGGACTTGACAGGGTAGATACTGAAAAGATGTTTCCTTTAGTGAGAAAAACTAGAACTAGGGCACATAGTTTAAAAATAAGAGGTCTCCCACTTAAGACAGAGATGAGGAGAAGTCTTTTCTCTCAGAGGGTTGTGAGTCTGTGGAACTTTCTTCAATGAAGTGTGGTGGAGACAGGGTCATTGAATATTTTTAAGGCTGTATTAGATAGATTCTTGATTGACAAGAAAGTGAAAGGGTAAGGGGTGGAAGGAAAGTGGAACTGAGGCCACAATCAGATCAGCCAGGATCTGATTGAATGATGGAGCAGGCTCGAGGGGCCAAATGTCCTACTCCTGTTACTAAACCATATGTGAACTTCAAGAGGACATAGACAAGTTAGTAGAGTGGGCAGATAGGTGGCAGATGAAGTTCAATGTGGAAAAGTGTGAGGTGATGCATTTTGGTAGGAAGAACGTGGACAGACAATATAAAATAAGGGGTGAAATTTTGAAGGCGGTGCAGGAGCAGAAAGACTTGGGCGTATATGTGCGTAGATCATTGAACAGGGCAGGACAGGTGGAGAGAGCAGTTAATAAAGCATATAGTATCCTGGGCTTTATTAATAGCGGCAGAGAGTGCAAGAGCAGGGAGGATTTGCTGAATTTATATAAGACACTCGTTGGACTTCAGCTGGAGTGTTGTGTACAGTTCTGGGCACCACATTATCGGAAGGATGGAACACTTTGGAGAGAGTGTAGAAGAGGTTTACAAGAATGGTCCCAAAGATGAGAAACTTCAGCTATGAGGATAAGTTGGAGATGTTGGGACTGTTCTCCTTGGAGAGAAGAAGGCTAAGAGGAGATTTGATAGAGATGTTAAAAATCATGAGGGTCTGGACAGAGTAGGTACGGAGAAGCTGTTGCCGCTCATAAAAGGATCAAGAACGAGAGGGCACAGATTTAAAGTGATTTGCCAAAGAAGCAAATGTGATGTGAGAAAAAATCTTTTTCACGCAACAAGTTGTTCGGGTCTGGAATGTACTGCCTGGAAGTGTGGTGGGGGCAGGATCAATAAAGGCATTCAAGAGGGCATTAGATGATTATTTGAATAGAAACAATGTGCAAAGGTACGCTTGTCCGCTTGTTGTGTCGGAGATCTGAGTGTCACGTGAGTGCAGTCAATGGCACCCTGCACCTGTGCGAAGCCTGAGACCTGGGCAAATCCAATTGCTGTTGCATCCTGGCTTTCCTGGTCCCAGGCGAAATGCACAAAGTTGTGGGCCTTCGCGAAGATGGCATCTGTGACCTCTTGGACGCATTTGTGTGTGGAGGCTTGTGATATCCCATGGAGGTCACCTGTGGAACCCTGAAAGGAGCCACTGGTGTAAACATTGAGCACCATGGCCACTTTCACAGCCAGGGGCAGTGGATGCCCTTCATGTCCACGTGGCACCAAATCCTACAGCAGCTGGCAAATGTGCCCAACCAGTTCCCTAGACGTGTGCCATCTTTGGTTCTTGGCCATCTGCAGGAATGACGGGCAACATCTATAGACTCTGGGTCTAGCTAGGTGATGACCAGCGATGGCTCGTTGTGGCTCTTCAACGTGTGTGTGTAAGTCCCAGCAGCCCCTTTTTCCTGAGAGTGCTACTCCTCCATCGCCCAGCCAGGGATCTCCGTCACTCTGTTCTCCGTCGTCTCTACTCTCTGTATTCCACAAGGCATACAGTTAGTTCACCAGGCTCCATGCTCCTAATGTACTTCTCTTGCAGGATGAATGAGAGAGATGCGTGGTTTAATTTGGGTGTTCTAAGAACCTCTCAAGGTTAAGCCTGAAGCCACTTAATGCATCCCTGAGAGTGCTGGCCACCTCTTGGATGACCAGAGTTTAGTGCGCTGCATGACTGCTCGAAACTCCACCCTCTTCTGCCCCAGTCCACCTGATCAATTGGCAGCAGCTTTGTCCATTGGACTGTATGCTGTGCTCTCAGCTCAGGTGCAGGCATTCTCCTAACCTGCACTGCAAGGCTGCACTGTTGGCTTGAACTATGGAGGAGACTGGTCCAGACCAGAATGATGACATTGCAAGCGGCTGTGAGCACCTCCAGGAGTGACTGCTCCATAGCCAGCTTTCGCAAGGAGATTGTACAATGTGCCCAGTCGTCCAATTGTTCTGCAGTCCACTAAAACGCTCATTAATTTGCAGTCTGTGTCTGAGGGGTGAAAGGCTCTGGAGCACTTGGTGGCACTTATATGCCTCTGTGTTGCTTGAGTGGGCAGATAAGGCAGAGGCCCGACTCCAAGCATGTTAATGTGGCTGCGCCTGAACTGTCTCAGCTACAGAGGAATGATCACTTTATATAAGGTTTCCCTAAAATATGGCACTTGCCTTGCCCCCACCATCAACCACAGTGCAGCCCTTGCTCCCCACCCTCCCTCCCAACTCACCTCAACCGGAGGGCAGCTCTTGTCACCACCCCCAACCCCCCCACAACACACCTCAACCTTGAAGACCAACAGGTGACCTTGGCAAGGCCTACGCAATGTTATTATGTACTCACCTCCGAATTCCCTTCAAAGCGCAGCCCACCAAATGCACGCCTTATATATGCTGTTGTGAAACATGCAGATGATCCAGCGGGAGGGGGATGATTCCGGCAGGCTGGCCTTATATTGATATGCAGATGTATTACAATGAGGTTCCTGATGTCTGGTGGCGGGAAACATGACCCACCATTGACGGGCAGAGTAGACGATTGCAAACTCGTTCCACGACTTCGTGAAACCAATTTTTGGCCTTAACGCTCTGTTATGCTCTCACACCGCCGAACACACCCAACACCAGCGGGCACGGAAAATTCTGCCTGTTATCAGCAAAAACATTGTTTAAGTTGCCAAAGCAATAGGAAAATGAATATAATTGGCTTTAAAAGGCCTAACTAAAACTATTTGTTGTGGCCGAGTTTCTAACGATTAGAATGGACAGACTAAAGATGTAGTATGAAGGAAAAAATAATACTGCCATAAGTCTGGGTGTGCAAATTATGAAAAAAGCAACTTGAGTTTGGATTCATTTACTTGGGGTGTAAATCTGAGATTTTGAGAGAAGGAACTTAGCACAATAACTGGAAATTGCTATAAGGTGCTTTTGGGAAAACAGGGAATTGATGTGCTCTCATTTAAGTAAATGAAAAGTGCATCAACAAATGGCAGTAAAAAGGTGGAGGCCCAAACTGTTTCCAGGCTGAGCTCTCATTAACATATTTCCGATAAGTTCCTGCCACCAAACAGATGCTCCCTTTCATGTCACCACTTTCCTGTGTTTGGAAATCAACCAGTTGTCATGTACAGCCAGCAGGCAAGTAAACTTGTGTGCAGGTTCCAGGAGGGTGTCAAGAATGGACCACTGGCTAGTGCAATATTTTTGTAGTGGCTGGAAACCACCTCCTGGTCACACAAAAATCTTTAAGAGAAGATATTTTTGGAGGAATTTCACAGAGTCCCTTTAAGAAACTGATTATGTCTCTCCATGCCTGGAGAAAGTGGGAGTGGCCTGCATCATGCATGCTTGCCAATTTCTCCATGGATTTGCAGTCATGCAACAAGCTGACGCTCCAGTGTAAGCGAATTGTTTTGGATGGGTGATTGGGTGCACAAGTTTCCCATGAATTTCCTTTACTGGTCACCCATGAGCATCACTTGCTGATGGGAAAATGGAGGTATGGAAATGGCTTCTATATGAGGAAGAAAAATGGCAAATAATATGAGGGAAAAGCCCATAAATCAATGAAATGCTTTTAAATACAGGATATTGGGAAACCAGTCAATGAAATTGGTCTTATGCAAGTGGAAAGTTAAAAAAACAAAAGGGTTACATTTATATAGCGCTTTTCATGGCTCACAGGTGTCACAAAGTGCTTTATCGCCAATGAAGCACTTTTTTGAAGTGTAATCACTGTTGTAATTACACTTATTGTAATGTAGAAAAAGCAGCAGCTACTTTGTGCTCCGCAAACTCCCATAGATAGCAATGTGATAATAGTCAGATAATTTTTTTTCGTGATGTTGGTCGAGGGATAAATATTGGCTAGAAAATAGTGCCTTGGGATCTTTTACATCCGCCTGAGAGGGCAGGTGGGCCCTTCGTTTAACATCTCATCTGAAAGGCAGCATCTCTCACACTGCAATGCTCCCTCACTGCTGCACTGGACTTTAGGCCTTGATTTTTGTGCTAAAGCCCTGGAAAGAGACTTGAACCCATAACCTTGTGATTCAGTGGTGAATGTGTTACGAACTGAGTTATGGCTGACACCTGATGAATATTAAAAGTTAGACCTAAATAATTAAATGGGGGAAATGAAGAACAAATATTAATTTTTACCTTTTCCTGCTTATCAAGATGGAAGATGTCAGTGCTGAGATTAGAATAATATCATAAACAAGCACTCCTAGATCAGTTATAACCTAAATAAATGCTGAATAAATGAGTTCTGAAGTTCATCTCGACTGCAGCAGGTTGAACTTCTCCATTTCCAACAGCAGGCTTCTCTGTGACCTGACTGAGTGAGATTGGCAAATTGGTGGTGTTATGCTTTTTGGCTCATGCTGGCTTAAAACAGTGATGAGAATGGCCATCTGGAAGACTGAGTGATACATACTGAGTGTGAATTTCCACAGGGGTTTTCCTGATCATCCATTGGAACTCATTTATGCTCTTAACTTGGGGCTTCCAAGAACCAAACTTATTTTGGATAATTGAGAGATCCCTGATGAAAATGAGTGGCAAAAGTCTTTAGCTCTGCCACTTATGTTTAAATAGAATCCAAACTGGTGGGCTGATACTTTCCTCTCCCTGCTGGTTTGAAGGCTCCACTTAAAACTGTACTAAAGCAAAATACTGCAGATGCTGGAAATCTGAAATAAAACCAAAATGTGTTGGAAGTACTCAGCAGGTCAGGCAGCATCTATTGGGGAGAGAAACAGTTATTCGATGGAATTTTCTGTTCCGGAGACTAAATCCGGTGACAGAAGCGAAAATCAGAGTGACTTTCACTGGAGAGCAGGGTGGCTGGACACATGAGATCTTGTACTGTTCAGCTCTTTAATTATGCAGCCGCAAGGAGCATGTCGAATATCATAGTGGGGCAGCAGGAAGTTGCCCATCCCGCCATCACCTCATAGGCTCCAAAGTCCGGGCGCCATGTTGAAAAGGCACTCGGACAGCCATTCACTCGCTGCAGGCCAGGAACTCCGGATTCTGAAAAAGAATATGTCCAGGAGAAGGCAGCAACCTTTGGCCCCACAGTTCAATGATGCCTCCCTGGAGATTCTCTTGCAGACGGCCAAGGAAAGCCTCCCCAAGGTAGTCCTCCTTCCAAGGGCTGGAAACAGGAGGCCCTCCTGTCTGACCATGGTGACCTGGGAGAAGGTCGCCAGGGCAGTGAGCACCCATGAGGTCCAAAGGGGGACCGCCCTGCAGTGTGGGGAAAGGATAAATGATCTCATCTACTCAACTAGGGTAAGTCAAGCTTCTAAATACCACAAGCGCAAACTCTCATAATTCTAAGGTTAACATTCACAGAGATGTCACACATGATCAGCAGATGGGACATCAACACTGATTTTTAAAAATATTCTTTCATGGGTTGTGGGCATCGCTAGCTAGGCCAGCAGTTTTGTTGTCCATCCCAAATCATCCTTGAGAGGGTGGTGGTGAGCTGCCCCCTTGAAACACTGCAGTCCCAAAAATATCAGATAAGCAAGCAGCTAATGGGAGGAAAGATCTTGTAACAGTCTCTATCACGAGGGACAAAGTATTTCATAAACTAATGGGACTAAAGGCAGGCAAGTCACCAGGATCTGATGGCCTGCACCCAAGGGTTTTAAAGGAAGTGGCTGCAGAGATAGGGGAGTCATTGGTCGAAATATTCCAGAACTCACTGGAATCCGGGAGGGTCCCAGTGGATTGAAAAAAACGTTAATGCGATGCCCCTGTTCAAGAAGGGAGAGAGGCAAAAAGCAGGAAACTACAGGCCAGTCGGCCTAACATCTGTCATTGGGAAAATGCTAGAATCCATTATTAAGGAAGAAATAGCAGGTCATTTAGAAAAGCTTAATGCAATCAGACAAAGTCAACATGGTTTTGTGAAAGGAAAATCATGTTTGACAAATTTGCTAGAGTTCTTTGAGGATATAACAAGGAGAGTTGATAAAGGGGAGATGTAGTGTAATTGGAGTTTAAGAATGCATTCGCCAAGGTGCCAAATAAAAGGTTATTGCACAAGTTAGGAGCTCACAGTATTGGGGGTAATGTATTAACATGGATTGGTTCACACACAGAAGACAGAGAGTCGGGATTAATGGTTCTTTTTCAGGTTGGAAAGACATTAACTAGTGGAGCACCACAAGGATCAGTCTTAGGGCCTCAATTATTTGCTATCTACATTAACGACTCATTAACGGAGGAGGGGGCAGAGTGTAATGTACCAAATTTGCTGACAATGCGAAAATAGGTGGGAAGGTATGTTGTGATGAGGACATAAGAAATCCGCAAGGGGATATAGACAAGTTGAGTGAGTGGGCAAAAACTTGGCAGATGGAGTTTAAAGCAGGAAAGTGTGAGGTCATGCACTTTGCTAGGAAGAATCAAAAGGCAGACTATTATTTAAATGGAGAGAGACTCAAAAAAGTGCAGCACAGAGGGATCTGGGTGTTCTTGTGCATGAAACACAAAAAGTTAGCATGGAGGTGCAGCAAGTAATTAACAAGGCAAATGGAATTTTGGCCTGTATTGCTAGGGGGTTGGAGTTTAAAAATAGGGAAATCTTGTTACAACTGCACAGGGTATTGTTGAGGCAGCACCTGGGGTACAGTGTACAGTTTTGGTCCCCATATTTAACAGGGATATACTGGCATCGGAGGCAGTTCAAAAGAGATTCACTAAGCTGATTGCTGGGATGAAGGGGTTGACTTATCAAGAACTGCTAACCAGGTTAGGAATTTATTCATTAGTGTTTAGAAAAATGAGGGATGACCTTATTGAAATGTATAAGATTCTGAGGGGGATTGACAGGGTAGATGTTGAGAAGATGTTTCCACCAGTGGAGGAATCTCGAACTAGGGGATATAATTACAGAATAAGGGGACATGCATTTAAAACTGAGATGCAAAGTAATTTCTTCTCTCAGAAGGCAGTGAATGTCTAGAATTCTCTGCCCCAGAGAGTTGTGGAGGTTAGATCACTGAAAGTATTTAAAGAGGAGGTAGATAGATTTTTGAAATATCGCGGAGTTGAGGGCTATGAGGAGCTGGCACAAAAGAGGAGTTGAGGCCTGGGGCAGATTAGCCATGATCTTATTGAATGGTGGGGCAGGCTTGAGGGGCCAAATGGCCTATGTCTGCTCCTATTTCTTAGGTTCTTAGGATTTTGACCCAGAGGCAGTGAAGGAACGGCAATGCAGTTCCATGTCAGGGTGGTGTGTGGCTTGGAGGGGAAATTTCAGGTGGTGGTGTTCTCATGCACCTACTGCTCTTGTCCTTCAGGTGTTAAAGCTCCCAGGTTTAGAAGGTGCTGTCGAAGGAGCCTTGGTGAATTCCTGCAGTGCATCTTGGAAATGGTACATACTGCTGCTACTATGCGTCGGTGGTGGAGGGAGTGAATGTTTGTGGATGCGGTATCAATCAAGAGGGCTGCTTTGTCTGAGATGATGTCAAGCTTCTTGACTGTTGTTGGAGCTGCACTCATCCAGGCAAGTGGAGTATATTCCATCACACTCCTGACTTGTGCTTTGTAGATGGTCGACAGGATTTGGGGAGTCAGGAGGTGAGTTACTCACCACAGGATTCCTAGCCTCTGACCTGCTCTTGTAGCCACAGTATTAATATGGTTGATCTAGTCAGTTTCTGGTCAATGCTACCCCCCAGGCATTGGTAGCGGGGATTCATCCATGGTAATGCCATTGAACGTCAAGGGCTGATGGTTAATTTCTCTCTTGTTGGATGTGGTCATTGCCTGGCACTTGTGTGACGTGCATGTTACTCACCACGTATCAGCCCAAGCCTGAATGTTGTCCAGATCTTCAGCATGTGGGCCTGGATTGCTACAGTGTCTGAGGAATCGCGAATGGTGTTGGACATTGTGCAATCATCAGCGAACATCCCCACTTCTGAACTTGTGATGGAAGGAAGGTCATTGATGAAGTAGCTGAAGATGGTTGGGCTAGGACAAAGGGGATCAGTGCTCAACCTCCCTCCAGGAGCCCCTTCAAGGGAGCCAGAGAGAGGAGAAGTACCCGGTTGGCAACCCCCCTGGGGACACTCCCTTATGCTCCACCTCCCCTCTGCCAGTGACCCCACCACCTCCAGCACGTCACGCCAAGGAGGGTGCACCTGTCTCAGAGCTGGGACAGGGTTTTTAGTTCGGCGGGCGTGCTCGATCAGTGGGACTGGGAGCAGCCCACAGGCCGAGCTAAAAATTCTGCCCTAGGAGACCTTTAGCAGGCTGGGGCCCTCAAGCCTCCAGAAGACACCCGCCAATGTGATCTCAGACAACAAGGCAAAGCAGTCAGCAGGCTGCCTCCACCTCTGCTGCAAATGTCAGCACTGCACCTAGACATTGCGGTAGAGTAAGGAGAATTTAAAAGTTTGAATGCACACTGATGGCAAGGGATGTATAGTCTCATTGTACATACGGTATATATGGTGGCATAGTGTATACTCACTGTATATACTTTGCACTTTTGTAAATATAGTCTGCCCTATTCCTCCTCCCAGGTCTCATGGATTCAATGGATATTCCAGTGATACAACATTTCGCCTGCATTCAGGGGTGAAACATGGCCCCCTACCCCTGCAAAGAACTCCTATCTGGAACTTTAGATGCATTGATTCCCACACGATCACACCACAGTGAGTAGACTTTATCTCCACATCTGTGCCATCAGCAACTGCACACGAACTGGAGAGAGAGCACATCCTGAGCGAAGCACAGCCAGAGTGGGTATTGGCAATTTGGTGCAAAGCGGGAATTCGGTGCATAGGGAACGAGGTGCTCTTTGCATTTTTTCCTTGCTATCCAACTTCTTAAATCTTCAGCGCATGTTGCAGCAGTAGAGGCTACACCGGAAAGGAATCACTGGTAAGTAGTGGGTAAGGTATTTACTACTTTAGTCGCTTATAGTTTAAGGTTTTTTGTGACTTATAGTTTGTATATTCTACAGTAACAAGGATCAGGAAAGAAGGGCCCTAGAGTAATTGACTTAAAAGGTTTAATTTAAAGGGATAAGTCATGGCTGAAGCGCTCAAAGCCGTGGTATGCTCCTCGTGCTCCACGTGGGAAGCCGGGGACATTTCCAGTGCCCGGGACCAGCATGTGTGCAGGGAGTGTGTCCAGCTGCAGCTCCTGGAAGCTCATGTTTCAGAGCCGGAATGGCGGCTGGGGACACTGTGGAGCATCCCCGGGTCTGAGAGCATCATAGATAGCATGTTTAGAGATGTGGTCACACTGCAGATGAAGGGAATTGAGGAAGGAAGGGAATGGGTGACCACCAGGTAGTCCAAGAGAAACAGGCAGGTAGTTCAGGAGTCCCCTGGGATCCCGCTCGCAAATCGGTATTCCATTTTGGAGGCTGATGAGGGCGCTGGTTCCTCCAGGGAGTGCGGACAGAGCCAAGCTTCTGGCACCACAAGCAGCCTGTCTGTACAGGAAGGGAGGAAGAACAATAGTAATAGGGGATTCTATAGTCAGGGGAACAGATAGGTGCTACAATGTTGCCTCCCTGGTGCCAGGGTCCAGGATGTCACTGAACGGCTGCTGGGCATCCTGAAGGGGGAGAGTGATAAGGCTGAGGTCATGGCACATGTTGGTACCAATGACATAGGTAGAAAGAGGGATGAGGTCTTGCATCAAGAATTCAGGGAGTTAGGCAGTAGACTAAAAAGCAAGACCTCTCGGGTTGTAATCTCTGGATTACTCCCTGTGCCACGTGCTAGCGAGCTCAGAAATAGGATAATAGCGCAGATGAATATGTGGCTCAAGTGTTGGTGCAGGAGGGAGAGTTTTAGATTCTTGGATCACTGCGGCCGTTTCTGGGGAAGGTGGGACCTGTACAAGCGGGAGGGTCTACATCTGAACCAGAGCAGGACTAACATCCTTGCGGGCGGGTTTGCTAGTCCTGTTGGGAGGAGTTTAAACTAATTCGGCAGGGGGAGGGGACACAGAATGTTAGCAGAATAGGGACACATCATAATACAGTAAAACAATCAAGTCAGAGGGAGTACAGCTGCATTAAGTTTCAAGGGAGTAAGGCAAGGCTGGATGGCCTCTACTTTAATGCCAGGAGTATTACAGGTAAAACGGATGAGTTAAGGGTGAGGATTGACACGCGGAATTGTGACATAGTAGCCATCACTGAGACGCGGTTGAGGGAAGGGCAGGATTGACAGCTCAATATTCCAGGATATCAGATCTTCAGGTGAGACAGGGGAGGGAGTAAAAGAGGAGGAGGCATTGCATTATTAGTTAAGGAGTCAGTTACTGCAGTAAGGAGAGATGATATCTTGGAGTGGGCATCGAATGAAGCTTTGTGGGTAGAGCTTAGGAATGAAAAAGGGACAGCCACATTATTAGGTGTTTATAATAGACCCCCAGATAGTCAGCGGGAAATTGAGGAGCAAATATGTGCACAATTTGCAGAGGTGTGTAAAAACAATAACAATAGGGTAATTATATTCGGTGATTTCAACTTTCCCAACATTAATTGGGATAGACATAGTGTTAAGGGCTTGGATGGAGTGGATTTCTTGAAATGTGTACAGGAGAACTTTTTAGGTCAATATGTACAGGGTCCAACAAGGGATGGTGCAGTGCTGGACCTAATTCTGGGGAATGAAGCCGGACAGGTGGCTGAGGTGGTGGTGGGGGAGCATTTTAATGATAGCGACCACAACATGGTACAGTTTAAGTTTGTAATGGACAAAGAAATAAACAAGTTGCAAAAAAATGTTTTGGATTGGGGGAGAGTGGATTTTAGTAAAATAAGGCAGGATCTGGCCAAGGTAGACTGGGACAGTTACTTGTGGGGAAATCTACAGAGGAGCAGTGGGGGGTGTTCAAAAAGGAAATGGGGAGGGTACAGGCTCAACATGTTCCCTCTAGGATGATAGGAAGGAGTAACAAGCCCAGAGAACCATGGATGACCAGAGAAAAAGAGAGGCTTTTAGCAGGTACAAGGGAAGCAAATCAGTAGAGGCATTAGTGGAGTACAGAAAGTACAGGGTGGAGCTTAAGAAAGCAATTAAGAGAGCAAAGAGGGGATATGAGGAAGCTCTGGCTGGTAAAAGTAGGGAAAATCCCAAGATATTCTATAAGTATATCAATGGGTAGAGGATAACCAGGGAAAGAGTAGGGCCTATTAGGGACCAAGGAGGCAATCTATGGGTGGAGCCAGAGGACATCGGTAGAGTGTTGAATGAATACTTCACATCTGCCTTCGCCCAAGAGAATGAGGATGAAGATATCAAACTCGGGGAGAGAGACTGTGAGGTTCTTAAGCAAATTGATATAGGGAGTGACAAGGTATTGGAGGTGTAAGCAGGCTTAAAAGTGGACAAATCTCCAGGTCCAGATGATTTGTGTCCCAGACTACTGAGGGAGGCAAGAGAGGAGATCGCAGGGGCTCTGACCCAAATTTTTAATTCCTCTCTGGCCACGGGGGAGGTGCCAGAGGACTGGAGAACAGCTAATGTGGTTCCGCTATTTAAGAAGGGTTGTAGAAATAAGCCAGTGAACTACAGGCCAGTGAGTCTCACGTCAGTGGTAGGGAAACTATTGGAGAAAGTTCTGAAGGAGAGTATCTATCTCCACTTGGCAAGGCAAGGTTTGATCAGGGATAGTCAGCATGGCTTTGTCAGAGGGAGGTCATGACTAACAAATTTGATTGAATTTTTTGAGGAGGTGACCAGGTGTGTAGATGAGGGTAGTGTAGTTGATGTAGTTTATATGGATTTCAGCAAAGCCTTTGACAAGGCCCCACATGGGAGACTTATAAAGAAGGCAAATGCACATGGGATACAGGGTAATTTGATAAGGTGGATGCAAAATTGGCTTAGTTGTAGGAGACAGAGGGTGATGCCAGAAGGATGCTTTAGTGACTGGAAGCCAGTGTCCAGTGGCATACCACTGGTATCTGTGCTCAGTCCCCTATTATTTGTCATTTATATAAACGACATAAATAACTATGTGGGGGGTAGGATTAGTAAGTTTGCAGATGACACAAAGATTGGCCGGGTGGTTAACAGTGAGGTTGAGTGTCTTGGGCTACAGGAAGATATGGACGGGATGGTCAAATGGGCAGATAAGTGGCAGATGGAATTTAACCCTGAAAAGTGTGAGGTGATACACTTTGGAAGGAGTAATTTGACAAAGAAGTATTCAATGAATGGCATAACACTAGGACATTCTGAGGAACAAAGGGACTTTGGCGTATGTGTCCATAGATCTCGGAAGGCGGAGGGGCATGTTAGTGGGGTGGTGAATAAGGCATTTGTGACACTTGCCTTTATCAATCGAGGCATAGATTACAAAAGTAGGGAGGTCATGTTGGAGTTGTATAGAACCTTAGTGAGGCCACAGCTGGAGTACTGTGTGCAGTTCTGGTCACCACATTATAGGAAGGATGTGATTGCACTGGAGGGGGTGCAGAGGAGATTCACCAGGATGTTGCCTGGGATGAAACATTTAAATTATGAAGAGAGGTTGGATAGACTTGGGTTGTTTTCATTGGAGCAGAGAAGACTGAAGGGTGACCTGATCGAGGTGTACAAGATTATAAGGGGCATGGACAGGGTGGATAGAGAGCAGCTGTTCCCCTTAGTTGAAGGGTCAGTCACAAGGGGGCATAAGTTCAATGTGAGGAGCAGGAAGTTTAGGGGGGATGTGAGGAAAAATTTTTTTACCCAGAGGGTGGTGACGGTCTGGAATGTACTGCCTGGGAGGGTAGTGGAGGCAGGTTGCCTCACATGCTTTAAAAGGTACCTGGATGAGCACTTGGCACGTCATAACATTCAAGGCTATGGGCCAAGTGCTGGGAAATGGGATTTGGTACGCAGGTCAGGTGTTTCTCATGTGTCGGTGCAGACTCGATGGGCCGAAGGGCCTCTTCTGCACTGTGATTCTGTGATTCTGTGATTCTGTGATAATATGTGACCATGATAACTGTCCAAGACACCTGTCACCCTTGAATCTCAAGTGGACATCATGTGTACGCGGGAGAATTGCTCATCAGGCTTGTTAATTATCCTGCTGTTGTCCACTTACTTTCCAGGTAAAAAACATCCTGGAGGACCAGAGATGGGGTTCCTCACATTCACACATGAATGCGTATGGAGACATTACTCTTTGACCAGGGTGATGGGAGCCATGTGCAAGAAACCTGACATGGACACTTCCCCGCTCGTCTCCACCACCCTCGAAACCCTGCATTGAGACCATTGCCTCAGCAGCATAAAGACCAACTGCATGGTTCCTTGTCAGCCATGACCGTTCACCCAGGAGGATGGAGGTTTGGAGTCGTGAGTTAGCATCCCTCCACCAGCCATGCCCCTTATTGGCATCCACCTCCATCCCTCTGTTCACCACTGCCTCTGACTCAGCCAACGGCAAATGGCTCAGTATGAATGGCAGCTCCACACTTTGCTGGGATCTCGATGTAATGAGATCCATGACTCTGGGGCAGACCTGCTGCAGTGTGGGCTTCACCATAGAGTGAGGGTCTCAACTGGCTATTGTTCTCATGATTTCATTGTTCTCATTTCCTCATGATTATTCGGATGTCCCTTTAGTTGGCCTAATGTGCTGACCTTGAGCTCCACCCACCTGAAAAGACCCTCCTCCCACTTCAATGTATCGCAGTTTTACATGGAGGGCATTATCTTACTGTTGCAGAGATGGTGCACATCTCCTTCCAAACCCGCTCCACCACCTTTTACCCTCCCCCTGTCACCCACCAATATCCCCCCCATCACCAATGACCCACTCAATGTGACCTCTACTCTCCCCTCTGTCACCCTTGAACTTCCCCCTGTCACCCTGGAGCCTGTCACCATCCACTTCCAAATGCCTTTTCGCCCCTTGGAGTCCACACCCGTTACTGTACCCATGCCCATCCTGACCCTGCTCACTCCAGTTATCCGTGGCACCTTTCTTGTCCCCCTCATGACCCAGCCTGATGATGCCTACACCTGCCAGACTCACGCCCTGATCCTCCCATCCTACTGCATCCCACTTCCCGCTTTGACAGTCACTGTTCCCTCTTACCATCAGTACCCTGATTTCTCCCCCCAGAACCCCACCATCAACTCCACCCCACCCTCTAAAACACTCTGACTCCCTTCCACAGACACTCTACCCACCCCTTGAGCATTCCACCCTCCCTTCCAGCCTTCCTGCGTTCCAGTCTTCCTGTGTTCCACCCCAGATTCCAGCCTTCCCCCTCACCTCTGACTTCCCCTGTGTACCATCTCCTGCCTTGGCACAGCTTTGGCTCATGGCACCAAGAGCACATGAAAGGCAGTGTTGAGTGACCGATAAGTGCAGGAAGTCTCCCTCGCCAGATGCATGCCACTTATGTACAGCTGTGAAACTAGAACATTCTAAATTCCTGCTGCTGGGGTGCTAGATTTGGTGGGAGGACAAGACTCTGATGTGTTAGGCTTTTAGTGAGCATTCATGAGACGCAAATGGGGTTCCCGACATAGATCAGCAGGCCACTTGACCTGCCATGAAAGCAGGGAGAACAAGATTCCAAGTTAATTTCCCGACGTCAGGAAACTGATTTTTGGCCTCCAACCCGCCACAATACCCACCACTGGCAGGGGTGGAAAATTCCGCTCAATGTTTCAGGTCAATAACCTTTTGTCAGAAATTCTAAAGAGGCTTTGTCTGACATTGATACAAGAAATTATTGAAAATGCAAATAGTAAAACCGAGGTTGATAAAAAGCTATTTGTGTCAATCTACCATTCTGTGCTGAGTGAGTAGACCTCGGCTAGGTGGCAGCTAAAGTGTTACAAATGGTCTCAGTGTTGGGAAAAGAAACATCGGCCAGGACTCCTGTTTCTGCTCACATCCATGCCAACCTAGAAATTAGCTAAAACTAGCAACAGCTTCAAAAAGACTGGCAACGGCCCTTATTAAAAGTCTATGGCATGTGAAAGCAAGTAGTTATAATGGCTTTGCAACAAATTGTAGTGCGCCCAACATTCCTTTACATATAGGAGGGAAAATCATAAATACTTGAAAACCTTAAGGAGGATATAAAAGTGTTTAAGCTGAAAAATATACACCTGAGGCATTTCTGGGGGTACATTTCCATGGAAAAGATTAGAATTTTTACAATAAAAATGATGCCTAATGTTAATTTTAAGCACTTAGTGGTAGAAATTCATCTGACACTGTTCCTGGATCTTGATTCAGCTCTGCACAAGAAGGACATGTCCCAATTAGAAGGCCTGAGGCTGCCTTGAATTTGGGCCTAAGCCACACTAACATTTTATGCACAGATTGCCATCATCTGTTGCACCTCTATAAGCAGTTCACGCATTTGAAGAGCTCAAATGTTGGCTCAACAGCGCATTGATCACAATGACTATGAGGTCGGGGAGCAGCTCTGCAGTTCCTGGCTCCACAGGAAGATTTTTTTTAAAAATTTACATTAAAGAGCTTACCTTTATTCAGTGGCCTAATGGACTGCTAAAGAATTCTGAGCGGGCCGCACCCAGCGCCTGCCCCACTTATTGCTGCCCTAAGTCTGTGAGATCTAAAACAGGCATTAGGCTCCTTAGGCAACCACCACGGGAGCCTGGAAGCTGCACAAGCCAATTTCAGGTCCAATCTTTTTAGGTGTCCTTGGTTTGCAGGGTATTGGCCCACAAAATGGACCTAGCGCTTGTTTTACACCCGTAAAAAGAATGCAACAAGATGCAATTTCTACCCCGTGTATGTGAAGTGTAAGGAGCAGAGAGCTTTGAGTGTGAGAAATGGATTGTGTGGACAGGAGGGAAGGACAACATTTGTGAAGATTGGCTGTGAAGTATGGATATGAGATGGCGCAAAGATGAGAATGAGAGTGAGGTTGGCTGTTCAGGAGGGGATGTGAGGACATGCCCGGAGAGAGAGGAATGAGTGGAGCATCAAGGTGTGAAGGTATGAGAACTGTTATGCAAGAGGATGCTAAGGAAGTCAGAGTGCAGAGATTGGCACCTGACCTTTTCTCTCCTCCTGAGGTCTTTCAACTTCTTGGAGCACTGGCTCTGGGTTGGAGGGATCATACTCCTGTTGCTCATGTCCTCAGCCATTCCCAACCATGACTCCAACCTAGTTGGAGAGGCTGGCCTCTTATTCTCATTCTTGGAAAACATCACCTCATTTCAGTCCCTCAGATCTCACATGTCTGAGAACTTGGGAGTAGCCTTCCTGGGTCTCCTTTCTATCCTGTGGTTGTAAAGCCAATGGACAGTTCAACTGTTCTAACCCCTGCCAGAGTCCCTTTAACTAAGAATCCTTCCTTTAACAGATTCAACATGTCATCCTCCCCAACCTCTTCGATTTGAAGAGGCATATCAGAAAGGATCATGGGATTACCCAGGCTTGGCCAAGTTGTGGATATAAGCACTAAAAGCGTCTGCAGTAAAAAAAACTAGAACGCATATGACATTTTGGCGAGGCCCAGAAGCTGATGACTAGCCTATGGGTCAGTCCATGATAAACTAAGGAATGTGACCTTTGGGTCAGGATAAAATAAGTTGATGAATGGTTTATGAGTTATACTGTAGTAAACTGATAGCTTGACCTCGGTGTTAGGATATGTAGATGATTAGGTACTGCAGTGAAACGTCAGGATAGATAGGCAAAGCTCATGTTTTGGAACATCGTTTATGCTGACGGTCAGGTCATTCCGTGATTGTTTTACAAATTCCTCTGTAAATGCAGAGGTGAAGAACAGGTCATTCCATGTTTATGTTGTGAACTCATTTGTAATTAAGGATTAACAAACTAGATGTACAAGAGAAGAGCATTATGAAATTAGCGATGAGTTATTCCAAAGATAGTGGAAATAATCGACAGAAACAGTGTAACTTCAAATTTCCTTTTAGAACATTCTGAAAGGACACTCGCCCTATGTGCACACTTGTACTAAACAAAAAAACTGCTGCTTGAATCTTCCTACAGTTGACTCTGTGTTGAATGTCTTTTAGATACTCTGCAACAGATTGGTCAGGAACCCCGGAATTGGAATGCTAAAGCCATGATTGAGTTAATTAGCTACAGTAAAGTCCACTTCAGTTACAAACAGGTTCTCAAGCGACTGCTGTGTGCACTAAATCAGCAAGAGCAATTTCTGAACAACCATGCTAAGTTTGTAAATTTCTAAATTTTTTTGCTACACTACTGTAGGTTAATATTCTGCTGTGTTAACAGTGTTGCAAAGGAAAAATTATAAAATCAAATCTATTAATATAGTTGATAAAGGTTCCAACATAGCTTAAGGTGCCCAAAAATAATCATACTGGACTGGAAATGCTTTGAATGAGTACAGAAATAAATACTCTTATGTTATATGCAGTGTGCACACTTATATTTATATACACATTCAGGACAGAAAAAGAATCATTAAAGTTAGGATTGTAACATTCTATGCCAGATAATCCCCAAAACACACTTATTACATCACATGTGTGATGCAATAAATATGTATAAACAGTCAAATACTTTTTTTTCCCATTTTAATGTGTAAGGTTTGAGTTGCAGTTAAGGTACGTGCACAATGTGGTTGATCCTTGTAACTAGATTAGGTCCAGAATAATAATACTTGTCCTCTGTTTTTGTATACTTGTTACCCAGCAACCTCTCATGCTTAGCAAAATGTCTCAGTGATAGAAGGGATCTAATCTTCATGTTTGGACTTCATTTCTTTTTGAGACAAACTGTGGATTACATTTAAATGTTTTCTGAACCATGTTTTGACCCTGAATTGGCCTTACAGTCACTCAGACACAAAGTTTTTTGCTAATTATTCGAATTCTGAGTTGCTTTTTGAAGCCCTTTGATGTCAGTAGAAACGTATTATAATAAAACCATCTCCAATTAATAGCACTTTTGTCTTGGCAATTCAGCCAAGAACTGGCTGATATAGGTCAACATAAAAGCTTTAATGAAGGCATAACTCTTAAGTGTTTTAAAGTGCAACACTGCTCTGATGTACGCAGAGATTAAAGATACATTGAGATTAAAATGTATTGCATAATAGTAAAACCTTAAAGGAGATCAGTGCCACAACCACCCGAATCTTAGTATTAAAATAAAACAGCCACAACTTAAGCAGTCTTTGAAAGTAATATTACGGGTTACTTTCTTTACTGTTGTTGTATGGCCATGAGCCTAGTATTAAAGTTAAAATTAAGTTGCTAAAGAACAATTTATTTCTAACAATTTTATAGGTCAAATATCCAACACTGAGTAATTGAATCCCTATGAGAATAATTTTGATTAATTGTAGAAAATCTTGCTTGTTGCAAAAGACCTCACAGTAATTTATCTGTTGTATATTGTTTATTAATTCCTTGGACACTAAAGTTTCCTTTCCAAATTTTAACCCAACATATTTTCCATTGTTTAACTTCTGCAAGAATTATACCGGTAATGAAAATCATAAATGTTGATACAAAATCCATGTTTTTTGTCATAATTCATGCAATATGGTAAAATTCTAGAAACTATGCCTTTTCCTGGACATTTTTATATAACTTAGGCATCATTACCATTATAATAACATTTCCTAAAATAATGGCATATACTTGTACACCTTAATAGTTGCAATGAGCTCGAGCAAGTCTGAATTTAGCATTCAGCCACACCAATCCTAGTGTAAAGTAAACTGAAGCTAATTCCACAAAGCATTACCATGTGAATGTCTAGGATCCGCTAAAGAAATATTTATTTTTTCAGATTTGTTTGCATCATTTCTACCACTATCAACATCCTGGTTGATGGTAACCATTGACCAGAAACTTAACTGGACCATATAAGTACTGTGTTTACTAGAGCAGATCAAAGGTGGGGAATTCTCCAGAGAATAACTGACCTTCTGACTACCCAAAGACTACAAGGCACAAGTTAGGAGTGTGATGGAATACTCTCCACTTGCCTGGATGATTGTGGCTCCAACAATACTCAAGAAACTCAACATCATCCAAGTCCAGGTTGGTCCATACTTTTTACGTAGGGGGCCACATTTTAAATCTTTTATAACTCAAGGGGCTGATAAGCAAATTTCAACAAGATAAGGTTTAACGCAACATTAACCTTTTTTTAAAAAAAATAATGTCAGAGTAATAAATCAATATTGTTTTAAAAAGAGTAATTCATAAAAATGGCCACTAAAATGTGCCAAGCATCAGGGTTAACAAAGAAGACCATTTTTGCCTTTTTGCTTAAGAAACAGAGCTAGAGAAAGACTAACTAGGCCCCAAGTCCTGGTCGTGAGGGAAGTGGTGGGGACTAGATCCGAGCTAAGGAGTTGGGTTGAACTAAAACTGACCTTGCATTTACCTCTGGTGTTGCACAATCTGTGGTGGCCTTGGTGGAATTCATACAAAAGCAGGGTCCAGAAGCCTTTCAGCCTGGGTTTTTTCCTCTCCTGGTCTGCTTTGTGGATAGGTTTTTGGACAGGGAGGAGGAGGAAGGCAGGGTTTGTGTGTGTCCGGCTCACTCCCAGTCTCAGGGTTCTCGCGCTCACCCACCCAGTCACCCAGGTTCTGCCAAACTCACTCACCCAGACTCATTCATTCACACAGACTCACCCAGACTCACTTACTCAGCCAAACTTAGTCACTCACAGGGATTCACTCATTCACTCAGAGAGATTCACTAATTCACCCAGGCTCATTCACTCAGACTAACTCACTCACTCAACCACACCCATTCACTCAGACTCAATCACTCATTCACACAGGCTCATTCACTCTCTCACACATTCACTCAGTTACACATACTCAGACTCAGTCACACAGAGAATCTCACTCACTAAGACTCACTCATTCACATATGCTCACTCACTCACCACCCAGGCCCTGGATGTTTGGACATTTTACCAAAAAGATATTCGGGAGCCTGTGGGAAGAGGTGCACTTCCTTATCCTCCCTGCCTGGGACACCAGCCGTCCCGGTGGGCAGGAGATCGAGCAGGCGCTGTTGCGGCTACTCCACTGTTCATCATGGCACCCCCCCCCACCACCCCACTCACCAAGCCCGCCTGCACGGGAGAACAAACAAGAGACCATGCAGCCAAAGGCAGAGGGAGTGCACACTGTGGAAACAAAGAGATGCCACTCATCCTCTCACTACTTATTGCTCCTGCAATCAGAGACTGTTTCTCTTCTGAATTTGCTACTGATAGGCACATTGGTGAATGAGCAGAATTTTTGATTAAACTTACCCGTAGTTTGAACTCTGCCTCTGTGAACATGATACAGTAGTTTGGGGACCAGGTTGTGGCAGGTAGGCTATGGGTTGGACAAGCCTGTCCAAGACAAAGCAACCCGCTTGATTGTCACCCCACCCAGCACCTAAACATTCATTCTCTCCACCACCGACTCACAGAGGAGGCAGTAAGTACCATCAAAAGATGCACAACAGCAACTCACCAAGGCTCCTTCAACAGCACCTTCCAAACCTGTGACCCCCTACCATGGTATGTCATAAATGATCAGCTGTCCTTTTTTACTAACAGGCAGCTTGATGTTCATTTTGCCACTCCTTCACTGTCACTGAGCCAAAATCCTGGAACTCTGTTCCTAACAGCACTGTGGGTGTACCTACACCATGTGGACTGCAGCGGTTCAAGAAGGCAGCTCACCCCCACCTTCTCAAGGGCAATTAGGGATGGGCGATGAATACTGACCTTGCCAGCAATGTTCACAACCTAAGAATAAATAATAAAAAAACTCCTCTTTGAACCTTATATTAAACAAGGGAAAAATATATCATCCATGGGTAACTAAAGTTTGATTAATACTTGTAAATGACACCCAAAAGCATAAAAGATATCCAAATTGTTATTGACTTTACAAGTTAAAGCAAAAAATTGATTCTGAAAATCACGCTTTGGGGTTGAAATTGAGTTGCATTGCATAGGTCTTACAGATGGAAAATAGGAGCAAAGCATGCCAATTTAGTAGTGGGATGGCCTGCTCCCAATCTGCGTAAGCATTTCTTCCACTGCTAAAATCCTGGGGCTCTTTATTCAGGCACACTCCTAAGAAAGTGACTAAATTGGATGAGAATGAAAATCCAGTGATATCACCTTAGATTCTCAGAAGCCATTTCAAAAAGTTTCTCATGTGAGTCTCAAATCCATAGGTTAACTAGCAATTATTTAATTGGATTTGTAACTGGCTCATCGGTAGAGGATGATAATAAGTGGAAATAAATACTCTGGCTGACGATCAAAGCAGGAATTTGTTTGGGCTCCTTAGCACTAATCATCTGTAATATGTGTAGAGTCACCATCTGTGCTATACCATTTTAGATTCTATGATCTATTATATTGTGTGGATGTAATTAGTATAATAGGTTTTGATGACATCCAAAGAGACTTTAATCAATTAACCTGTGAAAAACCAAGTGAATGTTAATGTTTCTAGCAAGTAAATGGAAAATAATATATGCTGAAACAAGAATAATGAAATAATGTGTAGACATTGAAGCAATGACCAATAAAAAAGGTAGAAAATTAAAATAAGCTTGGGTGTGATTCTGGGCTGTTCACTTAAAGTGTCCATTTTACAAAATATCTAGATGAATCATGTACTGCAATGTATCCCAAGGGCATTTAATTATAAATCAAAAACGCATTATGTATGATCTAATGTCATTGGTAAGTATCCAGTCAATTTGAGGCTGTTATCAGCAAGGTTAATCCTATAATGGAAGGCATCTCAAGGGCATATGATTAAAGAGTGAAACAAATTATTCTAGCCTTGAACAGATCATTGCTGAGGCCACATTTGGAATACTGTTTGAGATTTTAGGCACTAATCTTCTAAAGGAAATAATATATTGGAGAGGGTTCAGAGAACAGCAACAAGGTTGATTCTAGGACTTGTGGCTATAAGTAAGAACAAGAGATCCACAGAAACAAACTTGTTTCCTTTGAGAAGGGCGATGATATGTTTGTAAAATGCTGAGGAAATTAATAATGTAAACGCCAGCAGGGTATTTAACTGGCAAGAACAACAACAACAAAACAACTTGCCTTTAATGTACGAAAAACATCACGCTTTATAAATCTAAATTAAACACATTTGGTGAAATCCTGTGCCCTGCCCTGTGGCGAGTTTGGTTGTGGTGGGGCATTTTAGCCTGCGGTTCCCCACCTGCCACCTTCATACTTCCACTTCCTTTAAGTCTGTGGTGGGAACCACGCCGCCACCAATTGAGATCCTTAAGTAGGCAATTAATAGCTACTTATGGGCCTCATCCTGTCACACTAGCATTAACCTAGTGGCAGACAGGGGGCTTACCATGCAGGGTAACCTGACGGGTTTGCTTGCAGGCTCTGGGTTGGGGTGGGTCCCTCAGTCAAAGGCATTCAATGCCTCAGCAAGGGATCCGACATCAGGAATGGGGGTCTGCTGAGAGCCACCCCCCTGCTTTTGCTGCCAAACCCCATCAACTCCCTGACCCTGTAACCCCGCCGCCCCCACTTCATGAGCCCCCTCCTGCCATCACTCACCTGGGTCACTCCTCCACGAGACGAGGTTTCAGGCGGGTGTATTACTGGCAGCAATCGCTGCCTTCTCAATGGTACTGCCATTCAATAGCGCTGCCAGACCTTGATCCTAGGGGAAGGTCTAGTCTGTTAAGTGACCAGTTGGTACAGATGCAGTGGCCTGCTTTGAAAAGAGGTGAGACGAGCTCTCGCCAGCTCTCCAGACAGCTGCCAAGACCCCATCACCTCTACAAAATTCTGCCCATTGATGCCAAGCTACGGAAGGAGATATTAGCAGGGCTGCTCAAAAGCTAGGACAAAAAGGTGGGTTGTAAAGATGGTCTTAAATAAAGAAAGGTAGAGTTAAGACAGAGGGAGTTAGGGAGGAAATTCCTAGACTGCTGAAAGCAGGGTCACCAATGGTGGAGCAAAGGAAGGAGCTTTCACACAAAAGGGCAGTGACAGTGTAACTTGGGTGAGTAAAGATAATATTGGGTTGAATCTTGCTGCTGACTAACCTCCCCACCCATCCCCTATGAACGCCATCCTGTGAACCCCCCTCCGGCCATCATTCACTTCTGGCTTGGGATCCAGCAATGTTAATAGGTCTCGGGTGGGTGTCATACTGGTAGTGGGGACTGAAGTAAAGCGTGGATACAAAATTGGCTGAGTAATAGGAAACAGAAAGTAATGGTGAATGGACATTTTTCAGGCTGGCGGAAGGTTTGAAGTGGAGTTCCCCAGGGGTTGGTATTGGGACCCTTGCTTTTCGCATTTATATATTAATGATCTAGATCTTGGTGTGCAGGGGACAATTTCAAACTTTGCGGATGATATGAAACTTGGAAGTATTGTTAACTGCGAGGAGGACTGTGTAGAACTTCAAAAGGCCATAGACAAGTTGGCAGAGTGGGCAGATAGGATGCAGATGATGTTCAATGTGGAGAAATGTGAGGTGATGCATTTTGGTAGGAAGAACATGGACAGACAAGGGGTACAACTCTAAAGGGTGTGCAGGAGCAGAGGAACCTAGGCGTATATCTGCGTAGATCATTGAAGGTGGCAAGACAGGTAGAAAGCAGTTAATAAAGCATACAGTTATCCTATGCTTTATTAATAGGGGCATAGAGTACAAGAGCAGGGAGGTTATGCTAAATTTATATAAGACACTAGTTAGACCTCAGCTGGAGTGTTGTGTACAGTTCTAGGCGTCACACTATAGGAAAAATGTGAACGCACTGGAGAGATTGCAGAAGAGGTTTACAAGAATGGTTCCAGTTACAAAGATAGATTGGAGAGGTTGGGACTATTCTCCTAGGAGAGGAGAAGGCTACAAAGAGATTTGATAGACATGTTCAAAATCAAGAGGGGGCGGACTAGAGTAGACAGGGGGAGGTGATGGTGTAGTGGTATTGTCGCTGGACTAGTAATCCAGAGACCCAGGTTAATGCTCTGGGGGACCTGGGCTCGAATCCTGCCACAGCAGATGGTGGAATTTTAATTCAATAAAAATCTGAAATTAAAAGTCTGATGATGGCCATGAAACCATTGCTGATTGTTGTAAAAACCCAACTAGTTCACTAATGTCCTTTAGGGAAGAAAATCCGTCATCATTACCTGGTCTGGCCTACATGGAACTCCAGACTCCACAGCAATGCCCTCTGAAACGGCCTAGCAAGCCATTCAGTTGTAACAAACCGCTACAAAGTCACAAAAAAGGAATGAAACCGGACAGACCACCCAGCATCGACCCTAGGCACCGGAAACGACAATGGCAATCTCAGCCCTGTCGAGCCTGCAAAGTCATCCATACTAATATCTGGGGGCTAGCGCCAAAATTGGGAGAGCTGTCTCACAGATTAGTCAAGCAACAGCCTGACATAGTCATCCTCACAGAATCATACCTTACAGATAATGTCCCAGACATCACCGTCACCATCCCTGGATATGTCCTGTCCCACCCGCAGGACAGACCCAGCAGAGGTGGTGGCACAGTGGTACACAGTCAGGAGGGAGTTGCCCTGGGAGTTCTCAACATTGAAGTCTTAAGGCATCAGGTCAAACATGAGCAAGGAAACCTCCTGCTGATTACCACATTCCACCCTCCCTCAGCTGATGAATCATTGCTTCTCCATGTTGAACACCACTTGGAGGAAGCACTGAGGGTGGCAAGGGTGCAGAATGTACTCTGGGTGGTGTCTTCAATGTCCATCACCAAGAGTGGCTCGGTAGCACCACTGCTGACCAAGCTGGCCGAATCCTAAATGACACAGCTGCCAGACTGTGTCTGCAGCAGGTGGTTAGGGAACCAACAACCATCAAACTCCCTGCCGCAGATGCATCTGTCCATGACAGCATCGGTAGGAGTGACCACAGCACAGCCATTGTGGAGGTGAAATCCTGCCTTCACATTGAGGATACCCTCCATCGTGTTGTGTGGCACTACCGCCGTGCTAAATGGGTTAGATTTTAAACAGATCTAGCAACTCAAGACTGGGCATCCATGAGGCACTGTGGGCCATCAGCAGCAGCAGAATTGTACTCGAACACAATCTGTAACCTCATGGCCCGGCATATTCCCCACTCTATCATTACCATCAAGCCAGGGGATCAAACCTGGTTCAATGAAGAGTGCAGGAGGGCATGCCAGGAGCAGCACCAGGCATACCAAAAAATGAGATGTCAACCGGGTGAAGCTATAACACTGGACAACTTGCGTGCCAAACAGCATAAGCAGCAACTGATAGACAGGGCTAAGCGATTCCACAACCAACGGATCAGATCTAAGCTCTGCAGTCCTGCCACATCCAGTCATGAATGGTGGTGGACAATTAAACAACTCACTGGAGGAGGAGGCTCCACAAATATCCTCATCCTCAATGATGGGGGTGCACAGCACATCAGTGCAAAAGATAAGGCTGAATTATTTGCTACAATCTTCAGCCAGAAGTGGCGAGTGGATGATCCATCTCAGCCTCCTCCTCAGGTCCCCAGCATCATAGATGCCAGTCTTCAGCCAATTCGATTCGCTCCACGTGATAGCAAGAAATGGCTGAAGGCACTGGGGACTGCAAAGCCACGGGCCCTGACAATATTCCGGCAATAGTACTGAAGACTTGTGCTCCAGAACTTGCTGCGCACCTAGCTAAGCTGTTCCAGTGCAGCTACAACACTGACATCTACCCGGCTATGTGAAAAATTGCCCAGGTATGTCCTGTACACAAAAAGTAGGACAAATCCAACCTGCCCAATTACTACCCCATCAGCCTACTCTCCATCATCAGTAAAGTAATGGAAGGGGTCATCAACAGTGCTATCAAGCGGCACTTGCTTAGCAATAACCTGCTCATTGATGCCCAGTTTGGGTTCCTCCAGGGCCACTCAGCTGCTGGCTTCATTACAGCCTTGGTTCAAACATGGACAAAAGAGCTGAACTCCAGAGGTGAGGTAAGAGTGACTGCCTTGACATCAAGGCAGCATTTGACTGAGTGTGGCATCAAGGAGCCCTAGCAAAACTGGAGTCAATGGGAATCAGGGGGAAAATTCTCTGCCGGTTGGAGTCATACCTAGCACAAAGGAAAAAGGTTGTGGTTACTGGAGGTGAGTCATCTCAGCTCCAGGACATCACTGCAGGAGTTCCTCAGGGTACTGTCCTCGGCCCAACTATCTTCAGCTGCTTCATCAAAGACCTTCCTTCCATCATAAGGTCAGAAGTGGGGATGTTCGCTAATGACTGCACGATGTTCAGTACCATTCGTGACTCCTCAGAGACTGAAGGTCTCCATGTCCAAATGCAGCAAGACCTGGACAATGTCCAGGCTTGGACTGTCAAGTGGCAAGTCACATTCGTGCCACACAAGTGTCAGGCAATGACCATCTCCAACAAGAGATAATCCAACCATCGCCCCTTGATGTTCAATGGCATTAGCATCACTGAATCCCCCACTATCAGCATCCTGCGGGTTACCATTGACCAGAAACTGAACTGGACTAGCCATATAAATACTGTGGCTACAAGAGCAGGTCAGAGGCTCGGAATCCTGCGACGAATAACCCGCCACCTGAGTCCCCAAAGCCTGTCCACCATCTACAAAGCTCATGTCAGGAGTGTGATGGAATACTCTCCATTTCCCTGATTGAGTGCAGCTCCCACAATGCTCAAGAAGCTTTACACCATCCAGGACAAAGCAGCCCACCTGAGTGGCACCACATCCACAAACATTCACTCCCTCCACCATCGATGCACAGTAGCATCAGTGTGTGCCATCTACAAGATGCACAGCAGGAATTCACCAAGACTCCTTCGACAGCACCTTCCAACCCATGACCAATACCATCTAGAAGGACAAGGGCAGCAGATAGATGGGAACATCACCACCTGGAAGTTCCCCTACAAGTCACTCATCATCCTGAATTGGAAATATATTGCCATTCCTACACTGTTTCTGGGTCAAAATCCTGGAACTCCCTTCCTAACAGCACTGTGAGTGTACCTACAACACATGGACTGCAGCGGTTCAAGAAGGCAGCTCACCACCACCTTCTCAAGGGCAACTAGGGATGGACAATAAATGCTGGCCCTGCGAACAAAGCCCACATCCCATGAATGAATAAAAAAATAGATAGGGAAATACTGTTCCCCCTCATAAAAGGATCGAGAACGAGAGGGCACGGATTTAAAATGATTTGCAAAGAAGAAATTGTGATGTGAGAAAATACTTTTTCACACGGCAAGTGGTTCGAGTCTGGAATGCATTGCCTGGATGTGCGGTGGAGCCAGGTTCAATTGAGGCATTCAAGAGAGCATTAGATGTTTATTTGAATAGTAACAATGTGAAAGGGTACAGACAAAAGTCAGGAGAATGGCATTAAGTCATAATGCTCATTTAGAGAGCAGGTGCAGACATGATGGGCCAAATGGCCTCCTTCTGCGCCTTAACAGTTCTGTGACTCTGTGAATTGCTCGCACAGCGTTCGATCACCAGTATGTTAGATAAATTGGCATACTTCAAACTAAGTCCTTTTTTAAAGGGTTTTAAAATGCTCAGCAAGAACTGCTAGTCCACCTGAGGCAGATGCCCTAGTAACAACATAAACAATCATGTTGTTCAACTGAAATATTTTTGTTGCTGGAAAATGGGCTGACGTCAGGGAAACAAATGGAAGCCCTCTCAAAGTTCAGCTGCTACCGAGGTAGTCAGAAAATTTGTCTCCTATATGTTTTGTTGTGTGGTAGGGCTTTAGATGGGATTTGGGGATTATCTGGTCTCCTAGAAGTATGCTGCTCCAGTCATTTTAAGCAGAACTATTTATTTACATTAAATATTTACACATTTGGATCTCCACACAAGGTAAGAGCTTCTGCTCTCTTCGAGATCTCGCTTGCTACTCAGTCATGTGACCTGACATCATCATTATATCAGCATCATGTATGCTTCCGATGTTAACTCTTTACTGTAGCAAAATACTGTAGAAGCTGGAAATCTGAAATAAAAACAGAAAATCCTGGAAATAATCAGCAGGACACGGGAGCACCTGTGGAGAGAAACAGAGGCCAGAATTTTACGTCAAGAGGGCGGGCACACACCCGACCTGAATGGACGTGAAATAGATGATGTTGGGCGAACATCCTGACGTCATTGTGCACTCGTGCGATATTTCACTCAGCGGGCATGCGCAGCAGCTTGAAGCACTCCTGCTGACAATTAAGTGGGTGACTAAGCCCATTAACGATGCAATCAAGAGCGATTTTACATGGTCTGTCCGCATTTAAGGTTGGCGGATGGGCCAATCTCCCAGGTGGCATTCATATTTCTGCTCAAACCTCACTCCAGGGTGGGATGAAATCTCTGTGAGGAAATAGAATAAAAAGAGATATCTGGGTACTGTTTTTTTAGGAAGTATGCTTCCAGGTGCTTGATTGTGCTGCATGGACATATTTTGCAACATTTTCGTGGTATCCTTTAGTCTGTGGAAGTCTGCAGCTCCCTGGGGCAGTTGTCTGCCTTTAGGGAGCTCTCTCTCGAGGCGCTCAGCCGCACCCTTGGTTACATCGGTGTCCACCCACTTCCCGCTCCCACCCCAGCAGCGCTGAACATTTCAGTGCGTGTTTCATGCTGGCTGGTCATTAATTGGCCGGCCAGCGTGAAATCACAGTCGCGGGCCAATTGCGACCTGTGGTCCATTTCCCATCTGCTCCCGGGCCCGCCGATCACGTGCGCCCGACAACTGAAAAATTCAGGCCAGAATTAATGACTCTTCATCAACCTGAAATGTTTGGCAGAATTTTACAGTCCCCCGCCGAGGGGCTTAAAGATGGAGGGGCTCATAAAATGCAGCCTATGGCCTGCCCTACCCTCGCCTGCCAACCTCTGACCTGCCTCCCATGCTATGGGGTGTTGTTTTGCTCACGGCAGGGGGAGATCCATGCCAAACGACAGCCATGTCAGGCATGGGGGTAGGTCCTCCTTTGCGGTTTCCCTGTGTCCATTGCACAGTGTAGTATAAGGATCCGGCACATATGGGGTTAATGTAGGGCTGAGTATGGTACCGCCCACACTGTGATGTAAGACAGCACATGACCCAGACCCAGGGTTAGTCTGGTGTTGAGCAGAGATGTGTATAGACCTAAGCATGGAGATAGCTCCTAGCTTGTGCCCTTTACTGTACATGTGTAAATAGTTCCAGTACTTAATAAAGGTTTACAGTTACCCTACAGAAGACTACGGAGACTTATTTAAGACATAGCAACCTGTAGCCTACACCATCCCAACATGGGGCAGCAATAGGATAAAAACCTAGACCCTCGCTAAAATGCAGAGACAAACCGAAATGCTGGAAGACTAAGAAAAAATCAACAAAGCACCCTGACCTGAAAAGAATATTCTCAAGAAGCAGAGGTCAAATTTTCATAAAACGCTCCAGAGAAAGGCATGGAAGCTGATGGCAATGATTTTAAATTCCTTACTGCAGCAGGAGACTCCATTGAATCTTCTTTGGAAGTCCAGGCCCAGAGTGCGGAGTCGACAGGACCTGCAAGTCTTTTAAATTCCGGGCAGTGGCAAGTCCTGAGAACTCCTTTGAGTAATTCAGTATCAGAAGGACCATTTGAAAGAAACCCAATCCCTGAATCGGAGCTTGAACATGCAATGTCGGAACTCATCCGAAAGAGAAAAGAAAACAAATTAATTAAATATTTTGGGAATGTTGCGACTTCACAGCTCAGCAGAAGCTTTAATTTGACTGACTCGACAGGTTAGAAAGTAAACTGCTGAACAAAGGAAGTCAGCAGGCAGCTGATCCAGCTAGCCATTGTTAATTATTTTCTCAAGAGCACCATCGCCATTTTGCGAAGCCCGCCAAAACCGTAAATGCCTTTGTCTCTGAGCGAATGGTAATGCCATCTTGAAATTCAGACAGCTCTTAAAGCTGAAGTTTTAAAAATTTTTAACATGGATCACAATTCCACATTTTCAAGTCAACTTGGACTAATCCAAGACCCAGACCAATCGCAAAATTATAGACTTTGGAGGAAAAGATTCTTAAGATACAACATCGCTTCAGGTTTAAATAAAAAGTCAGAAGAAAGCAGGTGAACTTGTTGCTTTACCCATAAGGCTGGGAATTAATGAATCATCCACAAAATTCAAAGAGGTACTAAAATCATTCAACATTATTTCAAACTAAGAAGCAATAAAGTACTCAAAAGAGCTAAATTCAATAAGAGAGTCCAACGTCCAGGGAAACCAACCAATTCATTCATCAATGATATATCCGGGATGGCAGAAGGTTGTAAATATGGAGATTTAAAGTCTGAACTCATCAGAGGCAAAATTGTAGCAGGAGTAACAGATGATACACTCTCTGACTTTCTACAAGCAAAGGAAAATCTAACCCTGAAAAAAGCAATCTAGATATTTAGACTGTCTGAGCTCCATGAGCAGCACAGGACAATCTGAAGGGGAGAGAATAAAACTTGGTGCAGAGGCCAACCCTCAATCCAACTTGTCAGGCCACAAAGACACAGGGGCACTCTGAGCGTGGGTAAGCAACCCCTGAACTGGCCAGCAGAGCAACCATGCCAATGCTGTGGAGTGAAGCACCCTCACAGCAATATCAATGTCCTGCAAGTGCAGCCCAATGCTTCTAATGCAACAGGATAGGACACTATGGCAAACTGTGCAAGACAAAAACTCTGAAACACACAGGAGACCCAAGGAGGATCCATGAGTTTGAGATTGTAAGCCCAGAAGACACACAGCCATGTTTCTTGGGTGAGGTCAAAGATCTTGGTTTCTCATTTTGGAATGCAGATATTTCTGCCAATGGTCATCAAACAAATTTTAAATTAGATACAGGAGCCAGCTTGACAGTCCTAGTCAGACAAAGAACTGTGGCTGAAAGACCTCTGGCTTCAAACAACGGACACACCATTTTATGGGCCCGGAGGAATCCGCCTTCCAGTTGTTGCTATGATCCTGGGACCACTGAGGTATGACAGCAAACAGACCTTCGAGCTGATGTACATGATCTGTAACTAGCCTTTCTCTCTCCTGAGCAGAGACTGTGTAGACTTGGATCTCCTCAAGAAGGCAGATGATGTCAAGACTACCACTATCATTAGCCAGCCAGAACAGCACATTCCCGAGTACTTAGACAAAAAGAGTACCCTGACTAGGGCTTCAGCTTCAAACTATCTTCTCTCTTTGCAGAGCAGGTTTGTCCATTCTCATTACATGTCCCAGGAAACCTTCATTGGTCAGACCAGCCAACCACCCAGGAGGTAACCACGACATCTCCAGTGGAAGAGATTGATCAGCAGTCCGAGAAGTCTCTAACTCGGCCCCGACAACGTTACAGCAGGTCAACACTCCAACCACACTGCATGGACTGCAACTCCCAGTGGCATGCCAAAGCCATAAGAAATGCTGGAACCTGGTAGCAACTGTCCATGGCTGACAACGAAACACAGAGGTGAGTGCACCACTAAACCTTGTTCTTGCCACAGGACCGCTCTACCTCAGCCACAGAGGACGTTGAGATGACCCACATGATGATAGAAAAAGCAATAGAAGCAACAAGGAGATGGATACAATGTTTGTCCACCCTGCAAGAAACAACTTAGAGTAACAGCAACCACCCATCAACGCAACAGCTGGACTGACCAAGTGTGGTTCAACATGATGGAATGGTAGGAAAGAATGAAAGCATACCCAGATGCCTGCTCAACCTCCAGACCAACAGGAAGAACCAGCAACAACAGAGCCTACCACTCCTCCGACAGAACTGCGAACAAGACGGGTTATAAGGCCTCCAGAATGCCCAATCTTCTAAAATCAAGGACTTAAAGGGAGGAGATGGGATAGTGATAATATAGTAATAGTGCTAATGCAATAATAGTGCTAATGTAATAACAATAATGTAAAGGTGTAGGACTGATTACAATGTAAGACATGAAATAATTAGTATAACTCCAAAAACATTTGATAAAGACTTGGGAGGAGGTGTAGTACAAGGGTCTGGCACATATAGGGTTAATGTGGGTCTGAGTACAGTACTGCCCACACAGTGATGTAATAAGGCACATGACCCAGACCCAGAGTCCATGTGGTGTTGAGCAGAGACATGTATAGACCTAAGCATGAAGACAGCTCTTAGCTGGTACCCTTTACTGTACATGTGCAAATAGGCCTAGCAGTTAATAAAGATTTACAGTTAACCTACAGAAGACTATGAGAACTTCTTTAAGACACACCAAACTGTAACCAACACTCTCACAAAACAACCCCCACCCCCCCAAGGTCATACTCAACCCCCACCCCCTATAACCTCCATCCCCAGCCTCTCAAAGCTGGCCCCCCCAACCACCTCACTCCCCTTGCTGGGGCCTGCCAGCCAGGACCAGCCAATACCCTGGACTTAGCTTCAGTCTGGCTCAATAACTACAGTCTGGTCTCCATAACTTTTCTTCAGGACCTGCTATAGTCTCAACAGTGTCCACGGAATACTGTTCAAACCTGGCGCTGCTGGGACTACAGAGCTGGCTCCACCTGACTGGCTGGTAGCTCTCTGAGGTGGCATTTCCTCCCTAGGCGGAGGCAGAAGTCTTGCCCTGAGCCAATTAATGACCTGCCAAATGTTAAATGGCTTCAGGGCAGCCGGTATCAGTGGGAATGCATTCCCCATCAACACTTTGGGTGGCAGGGCGGGAAACCCTGCCATTTGGAAAATCTTGCCAGCTAACTCTTTCTCACTGCCTGATCTGCTGAGTATTTTCAGAATCTGTCTGCTACATCTGGATATCACTCTTTATTTTTAGTGTGTATTAGGAGTCTCAATAATACATAATGGATGCCTTGTTTATTCAGCTCATGAAGTATTACAACCAACTTCTTTCTCTCCATGACTCTTTATCAGGTGGAAGTAGATTGTATACAAACTCAGTGTCCGGTTTGACCCAGAGCTTTCAAACTCCTTATCTTGTCCAACACTAAAACTCGACACTTTCAGCTTCACTCCCTTTTCACTACTTTTATTATTTCAAGATATGACTTCCTCCTGAATATCCTCTTCACACATCCCCTAAAGCTCCTCTCCACACACTGTGCTTCCTATGAAAGGTCGTAGGCCTGAAATGTTAAGTCTGTTTCTCTCTCCACAGATGTTGTCTGACCTGCCAAGTACTTCCAGTATTTCCTGTTTGTATTTTAGATTTCCATCATCCACAATATGTTGCTTTTCAATTAGACTCTGCTTCCCATATTTTGTCCTGTAGCCACTTACACATCATCGCTGACATTCCCAAATTCAAAGTCTTATCCTTATTTTGCTTGTCTCTGGTTGATGTGATGCGCCAAGTGTGTTAGCATAGTGAGTGGTGCATAGTAGTTAGTCTGCTTGTGACCTCTCGCTTTCAGCTCTCCCTGCTGGCTAGCAGTAGAACCAGCATTGCTGCAGCGTCTCCATGAACTCTTGTGTCTCTGCTGGAAGAAAAGATTTGTGCCTCAAGACATGCGTGATGCAAAAATAGTCACCTTGTGCAAACAATTACCGAGGCATCACCTTGCTAAATATTGCGGGGAAGGCTTTTGCTCACACTGCTCTGTCCAGATTGCAGACCCTGACGTCATGCATTTACCCTGAGCCTCGTTATGGCTTCAGAGCTGGCAGATTGACGGTTGGCATGATTTTCTGACTTTAGCAATTGCAGGAGAATGCCATGAATAGCATTGACCACACCACATTGCCTTCATAGGCCTCACCAAGGACTTTGATCTTGTTAGCAGACTCTTTAAACCATTGAGGAAAGTAGACTGCCCTCCTTGACTTTTGGGCACCATTTCCTCTGTCCACAGGTTACAATGGAGCAACATCAGATGTTTTCAAGATCAGTAGTGGGGTAAAGAAGGAGTGCGCCCTAGCATCAACTAACTTTAGCATACTCTTCTCCATGCTGCTATTGTATGTTTTTGGCGACTCAAATTAGGGTGCCTCTGCATACCAGAGGTGACAGCAAGCTGCTCAGCTTGGTAAGACTGTGTGTCAAGACCAAAGCACAAGCCCTAGACTGTGAGTTGCTGTTTGCTGATAGTGCCAGTGCTGACACCCCATACTGAAGTTCACTTGCAGCAGTTTGTGGATTGGTTCTCCAGGCCTGCAATGAGTTTGGACTGGCAATCAGTGTTAGGAAACCAAAGTTATGGGCCAGGATGCAAAGACTCTACCTTCCATCAACATCAAAAACCCCAATCTAGAAGTCATAACCAGCTTCACACATACTGGATCACCAACTACCACCAACCTGTCACTTCAAGTTGAAATCAGCACCAGGATTGCCTAGGCTGCAGCTGTCATGTCAACGTTGAGAAGACAAGTTTGGGCCAACAGAAAACTAACTGAAATACAAAGCTCCGTCTGTACCAGGCTTGTGTTCTCAGCACCCTCCTTTACAGTAGTGAAGCTTGGACAACTTATGCAAGCCAAGAAAAATGGCTGAATAGCTTCCACCTCCACTACCTTAGTTGTATATTGGGCATCTCCTGGCAGGACAGAGCGCTGAATGTGAAAGTATACCAGAGTGCAGGGATACCCAGCATATTTGCCCTCTTCAGTCAGCGGCAACTCTATGATAAGCTTCTTTCAGCTCGAGACTGCCAGCTTACCCATGTCTGTGATCCAAGGACATCTACAAGTGAGACCTCAATTTGATTGGGATTGGAGTCAATGCATGGGAAGGCTTTGCTGCTGACCAGAGTGCCTGGAAACAAACAATCAGGAAGGGCGTAAAATATACAGAGGACAAAGGAAACAACCAGATGGCAGAAAAGAGAGCCTGGTGGAAGGAAAAAAAACATCAGTCAACCTTGGGCGAACGATGGAGGAATAGTCTGTGCTATAAGTGGTGCCATGTATCTGGCATGTGCCACATGTGGCAGACAACCCAGTGGATGGAGGAGTTGTGGGCTGACTTCTACAGTATGGCCTCATCTTTGACTTCTGTGGAGTGCTGTGTTGGTGCGATGTCCCTGAGCTGCCAAGTGTTCAGCCACTCCAGGTAAGCAGGTAGGCCGTGGTTGAAGGAGTGGTTGCTTGAAGCCTACAGCGGCGGTTTACCTCAAGCTGCTGTTTGCATTGTTGGTTGATCCTTGGCCCCTTTGATGGTAACACAAAATCTGCATGAAGCCCCGATGGCAGAGGTGGCCCCTGCCCAGATACATGTGACACCCCCCTCCAATGTGCCGGGTCCCTCTAGGCCTCAGCCACCCATAGGCTGCTCACTGTGGCCGTCTCATACACCAGAATTGAAAAGGCAGCACCATGTTTTCACATCAACAGATGGTGCCAGGAGAGCACAACTTAGGAGCAACGGAAGCTCTGCTGGTAAAATTTAAAACGCATCTCAAAATCACTGTCAATTGGCTGTTTAAAAGCCTCAGTTGCCTGCCTGCTGCCATCATGCAAAATTGCAATCCTGCTGCCTGGGAAATTTGGCCAACAGTGGGAGGATGTAAGGGTTCCACTCTGACACATTCCCCACCATTTTACCATCCCTAATACCTCCCAGCCTGTCACCACAGGGCTGGAAAAACTCCTCCCATTATTTTGATTTTTTTAATACCTTTTAACAGCTATGTAGAAAACGTCATCACCGTATCCCTAGGGTTGTTCTACAAGCTTGTAATAGGTCATTAGCTATAGCCTACAAAGAACCATAAGCATCTCTCTCCATTTGAGAAAGACAATTGGCTCGATAAAGCTTGAGGAGCACCACTCTGCAGCATGGGGCAAGGTGAGGAGGTAGGCCTCCCTGAACTACCAGGCCTAAAGGTTTGTCAGAAAACAACCAGTAGTTAAAGGGTTCATCCCTTTCCTTCGTTTCTACAGAGGCTCCATAATAATAAAAAAAAGTCCAGTTTAGCTGAGAAGACAGCAGTTTGATCAGTTGCTTCAGTTTCAGTATTCCTTAAGTTTCTGTAGGTAACTGTCTATTGTCTGTGGTGCTCAGCTACTTCATAGTACTATATTTCATATTTCACCTCTCTCCTAACTATACTTCAGTTCTGTTGAAGGGTCATGAGGACTCGAAACATCAGCTCTTTTCTTCTCCACCAATGCTGCCAGACCTGCTGAGTTTTTCCAGGTAATTCTGTTTTTGTTTTGGATTTCCAGCATCCGCAGTAGCTTTTAGCTTTTTGTTTTTACTTCATAGTACTTAGTGTCCTTTCTGTTTTTGCAATGACATCAGCAGGCTTATTGTTGAACTCTCAGCATTCCTGCAAAATATTATAAAACTGCTTAACATCTCACTACATTAAAAAGGCCTCAGCTGTCACAAATAGAGATAGATGTGCACTGTTAAAAAAAATTCTGCTGTGGCAAATATAAACCCTTTGTATTTGTCAGACAAGGTCACATCTATTATTTTTCCTTTTAATTCTTAGTCTGAGCAATTGTACCAGCAGTAATATTTCACACCTGAGAACAATAAAAAATGACAACCTGCATTGGTCACTTGCAGCCGTGTAAGTCCCTGAACTTGATCTGCCATTTAAAACACAACCTGAAAAAAGAATCCTATCCTATAGATTGTGATTCACCCCCCTGACAATGAAAAGGCTGTACACAACTCATTTTGTTGTGGTGTAAGATGTTATTTTGACAAAACTGAAACACAGCTTTTAATCTGAAAAAGTGGTTGGAACATCAACAGAGGGTAAAATTGACCAATTACCCATTGATTCGCTAAATCGAAAGTGAGAAGGAATCTGTGGTTGCTTTTGTCGTAAGTGGAAGTCTGGCAGTGATACTGCAGTAAAGCATCTCTTGAAAAGTCTTGCCTGGGTTAAATCATGTGAAATGTTGGTCTGCTACAAAATCATTTGTCTTTGTTCGTATTGTTGATTGTAAGTTGATTTATATGATTCAGCAGCCTGGAGAAATCCAAAGTAAGATAATCAACAGAACCTAATGGGCTGCTATGCAAACAAGCCAGGAAACACTCAACATCACTTAAAACCCAGTGACACTCTCCATTTATGAATGTTAAATGAAGAGATATGTTCACATACTGTGGGCTCAACCTTAATTATTGGAACCTTCTACATAGGAATGATTTTTGAATCTTTGAAATTTACAACTTTAGGTTTTTCCCGGACAGGGGGACCATTGTCGTGTTGCGAACCTGATCATTACAGCAGTAGGACTGCTGATGCAATCTTCTGGGAGGCAGCCAATTATGAGGCCGCCTCTGGGATTGCCTTCCAATTAGGGGCAATGGGCGAGTTGTGGAAGTGAAGGGTGGGGGGGCTGCAATTCAGAGTGCACCATTGCAAGCAAAGCTGGCAGTCTTGGTAAAGTACAGCTGAAGAGAATGGAATGAAAGTGGATGGGATGAAATGCAGGCACAAAATTACTGGAGGAAATGGCAGCTCACTACCAGTAGTGCCCATAACATCAGTCTCCAGGATCTCTGGATCCCAGGATCAATCTCCAGCAAGTCTGTGCCAGTGGGCAACCTCAGGCTTACCAGGAAGATGCCAACCAATTGTTTTATTATGATGCTCCGACCTCCCGCTGTGCATATGCCTCAAATAAGTTGATGAGTTGCAGGCACTATCTGGATCTCATGCGGCATTCCATTGCCCCTGGAAAATGCCTGTTAGCTGCTTATTTAATGACCTCAATTAGCTTCCCACCACTGTTAGGTGGGTTGCCATCAGTGCACCGAAGCCGCCTCTGGAAAAGTGGGGAACACATTGGGGTTGCTGTCCAGCACTTTTGTTTTAATGATCCTCACACAACCCCACACTCACCCCAAGCTTCAATCCCACCTCCCAAGGCCTGGAAAAACTCCCTCCTATATATTGATTATATTCACAAGAAAGGAGACATCACATAATACCTCAAGTCATGGCCATGTGGATGGTACAAACTTATTTCCTGCAGTTCTTAAAGCAATGTCGCCATTTGTTTCCAGTAGAGTATCAAAACTTATGCATCAGCCTTGAAACGCACGTTTAAAGATATAGTTTTGCATTGTAATGAGCCCAGAAAAATGACTGATTCAAAATCACAGAAATGTCAGTGAAAATAAGTTTAGAAAATGCCACACGTTTATCACGCAGGAGTTGTGAGAAAATCAACTTTTGGATTATAGTGCACACTTTTTAAAATGGCTGCCTTGGTTCTACAAGGAAGCGAAGATTAAATAAATTTTGAAGTAAGGAGCACAGACATTGAAAAAACTGCTTCAATTTTAGTGAATTTACCTTAAAGGGTTAATCACCAAAACACACAAAAAGTTCATATTGGTGTGACCACGTTTATATATTTTATTTAGTTCTTTTATATATGGAACACATTTACAATAATTGTTACTTAAAAAGTTGATTTACTTATATTATGGGAGACAAAACATAAATAAGCGTCAGTACAACTGACCCTCACCTCTCATCCCCCATCCACTCCTCGTGCCACCCCGATGTTCCTTCATATAACCCATGACACCACATGCCCCCTCAGATTCCCCCATGCCACCTCTATGCCCTCTCAGATCCACTATGCCACTTCCATGCCCCTTCAGGTCCCCCAGCCAGCTTCATGTTCCCTTAGACCCCCTCAGGTATGTCCCACAGCTACTCACACATTAACCAATATGGGCAGATCTCAGGATATCTTATAAATATATATATATATATTTTAAGATAAACTTTTAACAAGCTAATCCCACTCAATGACTCCATTTTGAAAAACTTTCCTTCAAAGATAGCCATTCCAAAAAATTTAAATCCCCTCAAGTGCTCAATCTGTTGTAGAAACAAACACCTATTTCAATGACCACATCAAAGACAGATAATCCTTTAATAACCTCTTTAGCTTGTCAATCAAAATGTATATACAGCCTCCTGCTGAAATAAGTGGCTGTGGACCTTTTGAAACTCAGACAAACATTCAGAATGGCCACAGATATCAAAATAGCCATCCCAACTCACAGGCAGTGAAGCCTATTGAAATTGCAGGAACCAATGCCTAAGATATTTTAAACTACACTCAATGGCCCATCAATCAATGTACTTGGCAGCAGATGTTTGTTTTTCTTTTCTCTAAATGATAGCTGCTGAATGTTTTTTTTTCATTTGTAAAGAGCTCTGAGCTTTTAAATAGAGTTCCTAAGAAGCATTTTCTTCAGTTCTGAATGCATAAGAGCGCTCTTCTCAATGGGTAAAGGGCTTTAATGCATGTCAACACTTATATAATGCTGGTGAAATTAATGCTCAACTTATCTTTGCAGGACAGAGCCATATATTCAATCACTGCAGTGAAAACATACCTACCTTATAACACAGCATCTAACTATTGAAGCTGAAAGACAGATTTATTTTATACTGCAAAGCCTGTCAATGAAGGAATTCCAGGGCAAAGTGACATGCCCTCCTTGCCCTCAGAGTTGGCACCTGTTACTGTCCCCATGCCTACCCTGACACTGCCTACTCCCGATATCTGAGCCACCTGTCTTATGTCACCATGACCCACCCGGTGAGACTTTCACCTACCAGACTCTCACCCTGGGCTTGCCACCCTACCGCATCCCACTCCCCACTGTTCCCTCCTATCACCAGTACCCTGAGTTCATCCCCAGGACTCCACTGTCAACACCAATGACCCCACCCTCTAAGACACTCTCTCCTCCACCCCCAACTTCCCTGGACACTCTGATCCCCCCTTCCCCATACACTGTTCCACCACCACCCCCTACCACTTAGCCTGCATCCTGTGTCCAGCCTTGGTGCAGCTTTTGCTACTGGCACTCAATATGATTGAAATTATATGGGATACCCAAGTAGGAAAAAGCAGCATCTACTGACCTCCAAGTCATGGCTGAGATGAAGCTCACGAGGTGCACGCCACTTAAATACAGATGTAAAAATTAATGCTTTAAATTCTCACTGGGGGAGCAACTTAATTTGGAGGGCGAACTTAATTCTGGTGAGGTATTCTTTTAATAAGCATGCATGAAATGTTAATGCATGCAAATGGAGAGAAGCCAGACACCCGCCTTAAAAGTTGGGAGAGTTAAATACAGTTTATCCTGCTGTTGGAAAACAGACTTTTTGCCTCCCACCAAATTAAGTGCCCCCACCCACCATGATATCCACTGCTGGTTGGACTGGAAGATTCCACCTATTGTCTCTGTCATGCAATCATGTGCCAACAATATTCTGGTTACAATCTAAAGGCTTAGATTGTAGCCAGAATATTGAGCCTCCCCCCCTTCACCTAGTATATTACCAGCCTTGTAATTTTCACTAAGATTCCCCTTGATTTTTTTCCAAGTGATTTTTGATCTGAGTGCCAACCACAGCCTCCACTGAACCTGTCCATGGACTTATGAACTTGAACATTGACCAGTGTTACCCTGTAGGTAACTTAACAAGAGTTAGTCAGAAAAACACAAGTACCTACTTTGTAAGTGCAGTACCCGCCAGCTGCAATGGCGGCTTTTCACGCTGTATCATCCCAATCCCACATCATTAATCATGCGTTCCCAGGAAACACGCTGTTTCGATGGTGGGCGGGCTCACATTCGCCCGCCACGCCATCACCTCGCCACTTCCTCACATCAGGCGCCATATTTAAAGTGCTGCGGTGCACACACCTCTCAGTGAATCCAGCTCAGGACTGCTGCAAGGAAGACATGGCCCTGAAAGGCAGGAAGACTGCAGCCCCCCCCCCCAGTTTAACGATACGTCCCTCGAGCACCCTTTGGACGCCATGGAGGCCCGCCATGATGGCTCTACCCCCACTCTGCATAAAGACCAGCAAGCAAGGTCACCCATCCAGCATGGGAGGCAATGGTCAGCATCAATGCCCTGCAAAGGAGGAAAGCCACCCAGTGCCAAAAGAGGATGAATGGTCTCAACCGTTCCGCCAGGGTAAGTCACTCTTCTCATCACTCTCAACTCACACTCACAAACCAATCACACATCCACAGGGATATCACACCTCAAGGACAACACCACTAACTCTCACACACACTCTCACATCTCCATCAGGTTCATATCCTCTGGAGCTCACGTCCTCATCCAGTCCACGTCTCTGCTCGCCACACAAACATTCCATGCAGTGCCATGCATCCTGCTCACACTCTCTCTATCTGTTTTCATGCAGGAGAAGCTGGCCCACAACAGCAGCGAGAGGTCCCAGACTGAGGGTGGAGTAGCTTATATTAGGCCCCTCACTCATCTGAGGAGCATGCCATCGTGCTGACTGGTGAGGACGTGGACTGTGCCTATGGCAACAATGAGTTCGACGGCGAACACCCAGCTCAGGATCCTGCACCACATCATCCCTCTCTCAACGCAATTGTGAGTGCTCTCTCTCCTGCTTTGGGCTCTGCTGATGTTGTAGTGTGGCCTAGTTGTACTGTTAGTAATAGAGTTGATCTGCAGATGCTTCCTAAGTGGAAACATTAAGTTTATTTACAATATACTCAGCAGCAACTATACCTGTGCTTTCAACTCCAACCCTATCTCTACACTGTCTGCTGAGGTAGCCCATGCTACTCTCTTATTGGTTACTACAGATCATATGATCTTTCCTAACAAGTATTATTCTTAAAGGTACATTACACACTAAATAAAATCATAATTACTACAGCTGACATGCACTAATTATTTCTACTTTGGTTCACAGGGAGCTCTGCCAAGCGACCAACACCCTCAGCCAGCCAATCCCTCAGCTCCATCCAGGTCCTCACCTCCAACCAAGAGGACACCTCCTCCATTGAAGAGCTGGAAATAAACAGCCTTGAAGACCCATCACTGCACTTACCCACACCCTGCACCAGAGCAGAAATGCACACCTCGTTGGGACCTAGATCTAGAGCAGGCTCGGGTTCACAATCTGGTGGTCTCTGCACAGACACGTGTCCGCAGCAGGAGGTGGCAAGTTCAGCTGAGCTCTCTGGCATTCGGAGCACTGCTGGGGAAGAGGCATCTGTGCGGTCTGAGTCAGTTGATGAGCCTCTGGATTTGGTCTTCCAACCCATCATGGAGAGTCAGCAGAAGGTGGGGGAACATCACCCAGAGCTGTTGGAAGCCCTCAACAGAGTGTATCCGCCTGCTCTCTGATAAAGTGGTGCCCACACGCACGCATATGGAGGTTTCCATGGGAAGGATAGTGAATGTCATGGAAACCCTGGTCCAGCAGAACGCAGAGATGTGCGCAGACCCGCACTCCATTGCAGCAGCCATGGGTGAGTTCCTGCATTGGCAATGTTGAGAGGGATACGAGATATCTTGACGCCCCCTCCAGGTGCTCCTTCCCCTCAAGGAATCAGGCTGGGGCCCTCGGGCAGCCGAGGGGAGGAGGAGTGGCAGCTGGACACCCCTGAGTCATCTACTCATGAATCTCAGAGGCTGTCTACTCCCTCTGAGTCCCCTTTGCCTGTGACCACCTGAATCTCGTCCTCTGTTACCACAGAGGGAGCAGCTGGCCCACAGGAGGCCAGACAAAGCAATCTGGGGCTGTCAAGGCCTTTTCTCTCCAGAGAACCCACACCAAAGTCATCAGAGGCAATAGGGCCAATGATTACACAGGCTGTCTCCACCCCTGCTGCAGATGTCAGGGCAGCACCTAGAAATCTAAGGCATAGAAAAGTTAAGAAACACTGATCAAAGTTGGTTTCATGGGTGAACACATTTTGTCACTTTACAATCTGAAAATATATTCACTTTCACAGAATAATGTGTAATGGTGTCTTTCAGCTTCACTTACAGTATTCGCGAGTCAGCCCCTGCATTCCCCACCCCCCGTCCCCACCCCACCAACTAGCAGTTCAGCTGCACACAGCCGGCCCACGAGTGATTCTGGAGGGAGAAATTGTGTGCGGCTGGGCCTTTCAGACCTCATGCAAGCACTGTCCCACGCACACTAACCCTTCCCCCATCACACTCATCTCACCGTCCTGAGCATTTTCAATGCTGCCTGCTGGGGTTCTCTTTCCGTTGTCCATCTGAGCTGAGCTGCATCTCCACCCACCCACTGATCACACTCCCATGCAGCGCATGATCTCGCCCAACATGAGTTTCATTTCACTTTCGATTTAACAAGCATGGTAGTGGTACAGTTTTTATGCAGGTCCCCCATCCTTTATCCACCCCCAGTCACCCATTTCCTTTCCCCCATCACCGTCAACCTCCCTGGCATCACCTTCCACCTCCCCACTGTCATCCACCAGCCACAAACCTTTTCTATCGGGGATGTCCAGGTGAACATGCACACTTCCTACCTTTTCCAAAGTCCCAGCTCCATCCACATAAACTTCCCCGAACTCTTTCTTCCCACCCACCAAGGTCCATGTCTGCCTCCAAGTCCCCACCAACCACCATCACCAGCCCTTCTACCGTTACTGGTGCACTCTCAGGCTCCCACCCTACCACCTCTCTCTGCCCTCGGTTATTTTCACCATTCCTTCCTACCATGCCCACCCTCAGTTTCCTCCCCAGGAGGCAACCAGGGACCCCACAGACACCTCCCTTGCATGTTCACTCTGGATTCCTTACCCCCTTGGAACCCCTTCCCTTCTTGGAACTCATTCCCCCCTGGGAACTCCTCAGCCCCCCGGACACCCCCTCCGCAAGTCCTTCACCATTCCTGAGGTTGGGAGGGGGGGAGCACCCACCCCTCCACCCTTATTTCTTCCTCCATCCTTACTCCTTCCCTCTCCGGACTCCTTACTTCCCCCAGGCTCCTTCCTTCTCCCGGATTCCTTCCACTTTCTGAACTCCTTTCCTTACACCTTTCTTCCCCTTTACACCTACCTCCCTAGTTGCTGTATTCTCCTCCATTACCCCCTCTCCCCGCCTATACTCCCTCGTCACTCCCAACCTCACCCCCCTGACGCCTTTGATTCCCCTCCCAACCTCACTCCCCCACAACACCTTCGCTACCTCCCCTCCCAACCTCACCCCCCAGCAAACCTTCCTCTGCCAGCCGAACCTAGATCTTTCTCTCCCACCTCCCGGTACGTCTTCCTCTCCCAAACACAGCTGGACCTTCCTCTCCACCCCCTTGACCCCTCACTCTGCCCTTGATCATTCTCACCATTCCTTCCTACCATGCCTACCCTCAGTTTCCTCCCAAGGAGGCAGCCATGAACTCCACAGACCCCTCCCTTGCATGTTCAATCTGGATCCCTTCCCCCCGTAGAACCCCTTGGAACTCCTCAACCCCCGGACACCCCCTCCCCAAGTCCTTCACCATTCCTGACTCTTTCCTCAACCAATAATCCATTCATACCATGGCCAAGACACTGAGCAGACCCACAACAGTGACTTTCCACCCTCCGTGAGCTGCTTTGTGGTGGAACCATGTCCATCAGAATCCACCCATCATGCAATGGATGTTCCTCAAGGGCCCCATGGCTGTCCGGCCCCAGTATCTTCTGTTCCTCGGATGTCTGTGATGTGAGCAAGGCCCTGATTGTAAGTCCCGACATTTGCACATCACACTTGTCAAGGCTTGTTTTCCCACCAACGTGCTCAGATGACCTAGCGTGGGGGATGATTCCAGCGAGCTGGGCTTATTATAATATGCAGATGTATTACAATGAAGTTCCCGATATCCGATGGTGGAAAACGCGGCCCGCTATTGAAGGGAAGAGCAGACGATTGCAAACTGCTTTCATGGTGTCCATGAAACTGACTTTTAGCCTTCTCACCATACTGTCTGCTCACACCATCAAACACGCCCGATGCCATGGAAAATTCCGCCGTTTGTGTCATGAGCAAATTTAGCTGGCATACATTAGGTCCCTTCATGCAAGTCATTGATATACATTCTAAATAATTGAGGCCCCAGCACTGATCCCTACGGCACTGCACTAGCAACAGCTTGCCAACCCAAAAATGACCCAATTTTTCCCTGCCCCTTGCTTTCTGTTAGCTAACCAATCCTCTATCCACCCTAATATGATACCCCTGTACCATGAGCTCTTATTTTGTGTAGTAACCTTTGACGTGGCACCTTATCTAATGCCTTTTGGAAATCCAAGTACATCACATCTACAGGTTCCCCTTTGTTCAACCTGATTGTTATTTCCTCAATAAATCTGTCAAACACGATTTCCCTTTCATAAAACCACTTTGACTCTGCTTAATTGTATTATTATTTTCTAAATGTCCTGATATTAGCTCCTTAATAATGGATTCTAGCATTTTCGCTATGGCCGATGTTAGGCTAACTGGCCTATAATTTCCTGCTTTCTGTCTCCCTCCTTTCTTGAATAGAGATGTCAAAATTATGATTTTCCATTCTGCTGGAGCCTTTCCAGAATCGAAGTAATTTTGGAGGATCGCAACCAATGCATCTACAATCCCTGCAGCCACTTCTTTTAAGACCCTAAGATTCAAGCCATCAGGCTCAGGGCATTTGTCAGCCTTTCATTCTAAATGTTTTCCCTGTACCTTTTCCCTAGTGATCATGATTGTTTCAAGTTCTTCCCTCCCTTTACCTCTTTATTTTTAACAATGAAGACAGACATAAAATATCTGTTCAACATTTCAGCCATTTCTCCTGTTTTCCATTGCTAATTTCCTCGTCTCACCCTCCTAGGGACCAGTGTTCACTTTATTACTCTTTTCCTTTTTAAACACTTGTAGAAACTCTTACTATTTACTTTTATATTTCTAGCTAGCTTTCTCTCATATTCTAATTTTTCCCTCATTATTCTTTTAATTATTCTTTGCTTGTTCCTGACCTACCACTAATCTTTGCAGTAGTGTGTGTTTTTTCTTTCAATTTGATACTATCCTTAACTACCTTAGTTAGCCACGGATGGCGCATCCTTCTCATACAGTTTTTCTTTCTTAATGAAATATATCTTTGCTAAGATTAATTAAATACCTCCTTACATGCCTGCCACTGTCCCTCTACTATCTCCTATCTTTTAACCTATTTCCTCAGTTCACTTGAGTCAACCTCATACCCTTGTAATTTCCATTAAGTGTAAGACACTAGTCTTTGTAGGCCATTCCTACCCCTGGGTTTATAGGTTTACTCTAGATATCAACAACTCAAAACTACCAAGTTTGTCCAAACCAAGCAAGTTTATTTAGTGCTTCATGACGCTAACACAATTATATAGTCCCGTATCCACGCGGGTCAGGTTGCTAGTTGCTTGGAAGGTCCGAGAGTCAGATCAGAGGGGATAATCAGTCCTCCACGTTCTGATCTCCATGTAGTTGATCAGACTACTTCATTCCCAAGCTAGCTAGCTTATCACCTTTGGGGCACCTTCTGTTATACCCCAAGGGGGCACCTGCACATTCATCCCCCAATCCCATAGATCCTCCCACCAGGTAGTTACCTGGATTTTTTCAATGTTTCATTGCACTGTTTTACTCCTCTGCTCTAAGAGGTAATAGGTTTGCTGTACTCGGTCCAACCCCTGCTTAACCTTTGGCAGGTGCTCTGGTAAAAGGGGCATGGGGTACGAGAATTGTTTTACATATAGGCCCAATCTGTCCCTCAGATCTTATGTGGCATTGAGAGCAACTGCCTCTCGCCGGTGTATGTTCACTAGTTCTACCTGGCCTATCCTCGAGGGAAGCATTGGGGTAAAGCATACAATGCTGTCGTTTAAGGGACACTGTGTTCCACCATGCCAGAACGATGCCAGGGAGGTAGTCACACAGTATCCTCCTTTTCCTACATATGCCAGCCGTGTCAGGCCCACGACCACTGGTAGGGCTTCCATAGTGCAGTTGGCTGTCGCATTGAAACCACACAATTCCTCCTCCGTGGCATAAATAGGATGAGGACACACTATAGTCACCTTCCCCACAGTACATCCCCTCAACGATCTTCCCAGCATCATCTTCTCGAATTGGATCACATAAGGGTGGATATTATGATACATGACATGATGTCCTTCCCTCATTACCCCAATATCCTCCACTTGATACACATTCTTAGGGGCACTGTCCAATGTAACAATAAGTATTGCTATTATCATTCCTAACATCATTCCATGCTTCACAAAACAATCAACATTGGTAGAATATACGCGCACTTATCCCCTGAGTTGGTAACCGGTCAAACTGGTGGGCTTTGGGGTCAAACCCTTAATCTGGTCATTGCTTATCCATAGGGGTCTCTCTCCTTCGTGAATCTGCCTCAAGTTTTCCTGGGTCAGCTCGAATACCCAACTGCTGTACGTAGAGCAGACATCATTCTCCGCTGCCCGTTCCCTAACTTATACATTTCACTTGACAATTTGTTAATTGTTTTTGCACCATCTTTGACAGTCAGCACCAACACCTTAACCCAGTTGGTCAATCTTTGATTGTTCTGGAACCCGTCTATCTGGATTTGCTGCCCATCCCTTAGGATTTCCTTTAGCTGAGCACTTAGTGTCCAAACCTTCTGGTCCAAACTTGCTATATCCATAATATTTACCATTCCTGTCTCGGTGTTAAATCCTGTTATCACATAATTTACCAGCCCCCTTTTTCCCCTCCTTAAGTTCCCTTGAGATCCTTGTCTCAGCCCAGTCACCTGTCCCTGGGCCCAGCCCCCCTCCGGAGCCTCAGCCTGGGATCCCTGTTCCTGGGTTTCCTGTTTGATCACTGGCCTCACCAATTTCTCATATAGCCGTTGGGTTAGGTTGCAGCACCACGATGGGAGGTCCAGACCTGAGATATCTAAGACCACGGGTACCAACTCATGGTGTACATTATTATACAAAACTTTAGCTTCTTTAATTAGAACAAGTCCATTTATTGGCCCAGGTGTCTGTCCGGGACACATGACAGGTTCTGTTGTCGTCTCTGTGGTTGCCATGTGTCTGACGGTAGTCGGGCGGAGGTGGACCGCTGGTGGGCCCAACAGATTACTGACATCGGGACCCCAGAACCATTTAGGGTGCCACACTCCTGTTGGACGCCTCTCCTCGGCCTTACCTCTGGAGGTCCGAATACTCTTACCCCTTTGATCGGACATTCCACCATTCGACACTTCGCATCCGGCCCAATCGCTGGGGCTACCGAGGCATCGGTCACACAGCTCGCGGTTCCATCCCCCCACACAGACTGTACGCATATTGTCATTATTCCCGGACGAACGTTGATCTGTCATTCCGACATGACCCATCCGTTATGTTAAATAGAACCCTGGAAGATCCGTCTGGATGGTATTTTCACTCGACTGCACTGGCTCTTTTGGCAGCCGTGATAGCAGCCATGTCAAAAGTCCTGCGAACAGACGCCGGTCCATGTCCCTGTAAAATACAATATTTATAATTTGCTAAGGCTCTCCATTAAAGACTTGCTTGCAGAGGGTATTAAAGTGAGCAACCTAGCACTTCCTGTGGTCACAGAACCGTGCTGGTGGCTTCCGTATCCTCCTGCTTCACCGGCCACCTCCGGGCAGCTGAGTCGGGGTATAGTTGGGCATGGGGCGCCCATTTCTCCTCTGGTGCCCATCCTCCTTGTCCCAGATTAGTGGGCATATCGGGGAGTCAGCCTCCTTTTGAGGTGTGCAACTAGCCACTCTCCCTTTGTCAGGACTAGGCATAGGCACCCTTCCCATTTGGTTAATGTGGAACCATTTATTGCATTTGGGCAGTTGGACAACATAGACCATGGGGCTGGCCTTATCCACAATATGGTACGGACCCTTATACTAGGATTCAAATACTCCCACCCTTGCATAGTTCCTCCCCATTACCTGATCTCCAATATCCCATTCTTGGGCCTTGTTCAGCATCAGCAGTAGTTTGTTCTGCCGGTGTCTTTTCCCGATGTTGCTGGCTGCCCGCTTGTGCAGCAATTGCAACTGATGCAACAGATCCCGGGTAAATTTGTGTTTGGTTACCTCCTGGACCTGCTGCTCGATCAAGGTCGGTATTAACAAACGTATGGGAGTGCGCATAAGTCTGCCCGTAACCAACTCATGGGGAGAGTATCCTGTTCCTTTGGATTTCTGTCCTCGGATGTTCACGAGGATCACAGCAGTACTTCATCCCACCGCTGGGGTTGTCTCTCAAGCTCCTATCGTAGAGCATTTTAATGGTGCGGTTCATGCGCTCCACTGTCCCGGATGATTGGGGGTTGTGAGACACATGCCACTTGCCCTGTATTCCCAACAGTTTTAATGTAGCTTACATCACTTGCCTAGGAAAATGGCTTCCCTGATCTGATTCCACCATGTCAGGCAAACCCCATCTCATGAATACCTCCCTCACCAGGGTTTTGGCAGTCCATGTGGTGGTAGCTGACTTACATGGGAAGGGTTCTACCCATTTGGTGAAGTTGTCCATCAATACCAGGCAATACTTATTTCCCCTCTTGGTGGTGGGCATGAGTCCAATAAAATCGACCTGGATCGACCGGCATGGTCCCTTCACCCTTCGGGTAACTCGCAATTCAACCATCCTCTTCTGAGATCATGGTTGTTTGCCAGGTATATTAAACATCACTTCACATGGTCTTCCACATCTGATCTCATTCCTGGCCACCAACCTACTTGTCTAATACATTCCCAGGTTCCCTCACTCCCTGGATATCCTGCACCGGGACCTCCGTGGGTCAACTGCATTACCTCCTGTCGATACCTTTCGGCTACCACCCATTTGTCTCCCTTAAGTAGCATTCCTTCCTTCACCGCTATGTCACTAGCCTGCTAGGGTCCTTCCAATTCCTTTCCTCTCTGCTTTGCTTCAATAATGGCCTTTAGAACTGAATCTTTAGGTTGGACTTCTGTGAGGTCTGGGGGTAGGGGCACGGACATGGCTCCTTCCTCGCCGACTATGACTACCACAATCCCTGAGCTGTAGGGATCCCATGGATTGCCCTTCTCCGCCCCCTCCTTGGCTAATTCATCGACCCTTTTATTCCCTTCCCACCTGACCTCAGTTTTTGAGTGGGCTTTTACTTTATGGATATAATATTGTTGTTACGGATCCTTATTGATGACCTCCAGAATCCTGTGGAGTGTGGGGCTAGTTCCAAGTGGTTTTCCTTCCGCCAAAGGGTACCCTCTACAGGCCCACATGGCCAGATACTCGGTGCATGAGTTACATGTGAACATAGAGTATGGCGGGGGAAATTCTCGGGGGTGGGTGGCCACGTAGGTTACCGCGGCTAACTCGGAGGTTGGGCACTCAGGGTTGATGGTAACTTCAGGGCCAGCTCCACTCCCCTTTCTGGGTCATAAATACCACACCCGGTCCTCCTCTCCCCTTGTATCACTGAGCTAGAGCCATCCACAAAGAAGTCTCATTCCGCTGGGTGTATGCCTGCACGCATGCCACCCTTGGTGTCCCATACGCCTTCTATGGGACAGAGATGGGCCTCGCCCTCATAGCCCATGTTCTCTGCCAGTTTTGGTTCATCGAGTGACTTAACTCTTCAGTCCATCCCATTTAAAAGCAACGTCCACTGGGCTATATGTGCACTGCTCACTGCGCCATCCTTGATCCTCCCCTCCAACAAAAGCCTCTTTGGCGTGTGGTGGAAGATCAGGGTTATACTGCATGTGCCGGTATATACTGCAAAATGTTTCATGGCCCAGAAAATGGCTAAGAGATACCATTCACAGATGGAGTATGCCTTCTCTACATTGAGCAATATGTGGGAGGTGTATGCCACTGATAGAACTCGACCGTGCAGCTCCTGCATTAAAACTGCTCTGAGGCTCAGGTCCGTGGCCGCTACTTCCAAGGTGAAATCCCTTTCGGGGTCTATGGCTCCTAAAGCAGGCGCAGTCTGCAGGTTGGACTTCAGCCAGACCAAAGCGTCCTTGCACGCCTCGGTCCACTCCCATTCAACCCCTTTTGCAGTAGGTGGAGCAGGGGAGCGTAGTCCTCAATAAACTCCCTGCAGTACCCGGTCAGCCCCAGGAATGACTGAACCCCTGACACACTGTTGGGTCATTTTAGTTCCTGTGCTGCTTTTCGTTTTCCCTCCTCTATGGCTTTTTCCCTAGGTCAAAGGATCGATTCTAGGAACTGAGCTTCTTTCTGCCCAATCTGAGCTTTCCTGGGGTTAACCTTGAGTCCCATTTCCTGTAACAGCTGCAGTAATTCCCCCAGGAGGTTCAAATGCTGTTTCTCAGTCTCCAAGAACAACAGCAGACCATCTACATACTGCACCAACTGCTTGGGTAAACTAAACCCTTCCAGCCTCTGCGCCATGCACTGGTGGAATATGGAGGGGCTATTGTAGAACCCTTGGGGCAGGCACATCCACGTATAACATTGGCCCTCAAAAGTGAACGCAAACTTGTACTGGTCCCCAGTTCTCACCGGTATGGACCAGAACCCGTTTAAAATGTCCAACATAGTGAATACTCTGGCCCCACTGGGTATTGCCGCTATTAGATCAGCCACCGTGGCCACTGTGTGCACGCAGGCTGGGATATTCTTGTTCAGCATACGATAGTCCGTCGTCATCAGCCAGGATCTGCCAGGCTTCCAGTCCAGTCAGATCGTTGAATTCAAACTGATGGTTAAGAGGCACAATAAGCCCTGTTCTCCAGCAATGCAACTGTACCCTCGAGATCTCACTCTGCTTCCTTTGGGAAGGGATACTGCTTCAGGGGTGGGGACATGGGTCTCCGCCCACCTGCGCCTCCCTTGACCGCATCCTTCCACAGTCATGTTTGTGTTTCGCAAAAGCATTTGTGTTCTCTAGGACTAAGCTCTGGTACCATGTCGGTACTCCTGCTAAAAGTCCCTGTAAATCATATGGCTTCATTGCAGCCACATGTCCTGTCCCTCTTCCTGCATGAGGAATTATCAAAATCCCTGCTTCTCCCTTTACTCCTCCTCAGAGGCAGTCATTGGCCATATCCGCCGCCACACAATGGGTGGTGGGCCAGTCTTGCCACAATTGGAGTATTCCCCACCTCCTCCGAGGAACTTGTTTCCCCCTTTACTCTTTTCCTCCTGTTTCCAGGACTTGGGGATGGTGTTCTTTGCCTCATATACCTTTCCTCGGGGTTTCTGTTCTGACGCAACCTTCTTATCCCATTGTTGCCTTTTGAAGCGTAGGGTCATTCTCCTTAACACCCCGGCTTCGGTGTTATCGGTCAATTCTAGGTAAAAATCTTCGAAGGCCGCCTGCAGATATGGGAGCGAGTGGGCTGTTAAGGTTCTCAGCCAATGAGTTAAGGGGGCCCCTGAAGATTATTCCTCCCCCAAGATCCCCAGGGGTGGCTGTCTCATAGGCTGCCCATAACTGGTCCGCATATGAATTGGGGGACTCATTAGGCCCCTGCTGGACCTTGTCTAAGTGCCCCATTGGGTCCCCTCAGGTATTACCCATGTCTGTTAACACTTCAGTTTGAAGTTCGGCGTACAGCCCTTCTCCCTGCTTAAATCTGGCAGGGAGAGCGGCGAACAGGCTGCTCGCTAGCGCGAATAGTAGCACCTTCCTCTTTTCCCCGTCATCCAGACCATGTAGAGTGGCTGCCTGGTCCAGTTCCTGGGCATGCCAGTGCGGGTCTTTGCTAAAACCTAACTTGGGAAGCTTCTCACCCATTCCCTGTAATTGATCAGGAGTGTATGGTACCACATAATCCTGTTGTACCGCCCCAAGCTGCCCGTTTGCTCCTAGAGCACACCATCACTGTATCATGGGGGCCATTGGATGGTGTCTATGGGGATTCTGGGGCTGGTGTCGCCCGTCTGATTGTCCCATGTACTGGCCATCCTGTCTTTCGTCTCCTGACTCAAAGTCACTGATGTCTACTTCTCCTCTCATCGCACATACCATACCCTTTGTTCACCTCAATGCTTCCCTTAAGACAGTCTGTCTTGACATGGGCCATGATTCTCCTCTTGACACTACCTATGCTGTTTCTCCTTGACTAGGCACTGATACGCAATTTTCGGTTCAGCGCATTGTTTGTCTGCCTCCTCCACCCTACAATGTTGCGCGTGTCCCTCCTCATCCAGACGTCACACTGACGCTGATTATTTATGCACTGACTTTCTACAAACTGAAGTAGGCTACACCATTTCTCCTCCTCTGCCTCTTGCCTTTCAAAATCCTCCTTGCAGCCCTGTCGTTCACTTTCTAACTCCTTTAGCAACCTCTCTACCACCGCATCTTTCTCCCCTAACTTCTGTTTCAATCTCTCTATCTCCTTCTGCGCCTTTCTTTCTTTCTTCTGATAAGCCAGCAGCCAGATGGCTTTCTCCATACTCGGCTTCCGAGTGGACCCTTGTGCCTGTTCATTTGCCTTTTGTACTGGGTCCTCATCCTGGAGGATGGCCTGTACCCATTGCTCCTTGAGGGGCACCTTTTTCCCTATACACCTCTGCACTAATGCGTCCATGGTCAATTTAGCTGTATCTTTACCTTCAACCTCCTGGCTGGCTCGCCACTTAATCTGTAGGCCGTTCCTACCCTTGGTTCGTAGGTTTACTTTAGGTATCAACAACTCAAAACTACCAAGTTTATCCACACCATGCAAGTTTATTTAGTGCTTCATGACTCTAACACAATTATATACTCACGTATCCACGCGGGTCAGGTTGCTTGGGAGGTCCGAGAATCAGAATTGGAGGGGATGATCAGTCCTCCTTGTTCTGTTCTCCAGGTAGTTGATCAGACTACTTTGTTCTCGAGCTAACTAGCTTATCACCTTCGGGGCACCACCACTTATACCCCATTCTCCACATGCATCCTGCATGATCAGGCTTTGATTGGTCGACCCCAGTATCCAGTTCTTGATGATCGGTCTGTTGACCAACTGGTAGGCGTCACAAACGTGCCACGTTCACCACAGTTGGTTGACCTTTCTGCTTGTTTTTCAAGGGTCTTATCCCTCAGTTTTGACTGCACAGGGCAGCTAGTTCCCTTAGCTATTGTCTCTCAGGAAGATAAGTAGATATTATCTCATCTCGTGGCCTTTCGGGTCTCCAAGCAACCAGTCCCGATTACATGGTTAATGGATATTTAGCAGTCCTTCACTCCTTCGCATTACAGACCTCTGGACTCCAATATGTTTACTTCCCCATTTCCTGTCTCACTTCACTGTACATTATGTCTATTCAGCCAGTTCCTTCAGAACACGTCTTTTCCCAAATCTGTTTAAGACCCCCTCCAAGTGCTTTAAGTCATGTCACCTATAGTCCACAAGCTTTAAGTGGTTGCCTACATCTTAAACCAACACTTTTCACTCTCAAACTGAACATGAAATTCTATCATGTTATGATCACTGTTGTCTGGAGGATCATTTACTATAAGATCATTAATTAACCCTGTTTCATTGCACATTACCAGGTCCAGAATAGATCGCTGGCTGGCACTAAATGTACTGTTCTAAACAACTGCCTGAATATACTTTATAAACTCATCGTCCGGGCTACATTTAGGAGTTTGATACATTCAATCTGTATGAAGATTAAAATCACCCATGATTATTGCAGTACCTTTCTTACAAGCTCCCATTATTTATTTCTGTACATGCTATCCTATAGTGTAGCTATTTGGAAACACTCACATGAGTGCCCAATCCAATCATCGCCCGTCGACGTGAGTGAAACTACTTCCAGGATGGATCACAGCCAGTTGGGAGGGCTATTTGGAGGACTAGAGTGAATACGACCATAGTTCCACGGGATCAGCCAAGCAAGGAACTCATCGCAAAGAACGGAGCTAGTTCAGATTAGTTACTCGAATGTCCGGAGACGTTTACCCTCCTGTCATCATTTGATCATGATATTTTATTAGTTAAACATACAACAGCACTCAAGAAACAAGAACAAACACAACGTAACTTATGATACCATACTCACACACCTGGGAGTAGGCCACCTCCGTTAGTACTTACCCAACCCTTTGGGAATGGGACAAATGGGTGTCATAAAGGAAAGGTTTCTGCGTTCCTGCAAACTGAACTCCTTGTCCACATCACCAGCGATTCCGCTCCTCCCACAAGTGACCTTTGCTATTTCTTATCTCTACCAACCTGATTCTACATCTTGATTTTCTGAACTAAAATCATCTCACACCACTGTACTAAAGTCATCTTTAATTAACAGAGCTACCTCACCACCATTTCCTAGCTTCATGTCCTTCCAAAACATCAAATATCCTTTAACGTTTAGGTTCCAGCCTTGGTCACCTTGCAACCATGTCTCTGTAATGGCTATCAGTTCACACATGTTTATTGCTATTTGTGCTACCAATTAATCTGTTTTGTTTTGAATGCTGTGCATATTCAGGTACAGAGCCTTTAATTCAAATTCTGTCTTTTTATCATTCTTGCGAACTCTGGCCATATCTGCTAGTGTACTCTTACGTTTGGTGGTTCTGTTCCTTCTTGCCAGACTCTTGTTAAAATTACCCATATCAGTACCCTGCTTTATTGTCATCGGTTCTCTTTAATTTAGCACATCTACCTTCGTGTGAACCCTCCCCCCACCACCACCAACACCACCCCCCCCCACTATTAATTTAAAGCCCTCACTACCGCACTAGTCATACAACTCAGCAAGCACTGGTTCCAGCACAGTTCAGGTGAAGATCGTCCCAATGGTACAGCTCTGACTTTCCCCAGGACTGATGCCAATGCTACATGATTCAAATCCCATTTCTCCCACATCAATTTTTGAGCCAGCCATTCAACTCTTTAACCTTATTTGCCCTACGCCAATTTGTTTGTGGTTCAGGTAGAAATCCAGAGATGATTACCCTGTGATTCTGCATTTTAATTTAGCCCCTAGCTGCTCATAATCTCTAAAGCGAATCTCTTTCCTAGTCCTACCTATATTGCCATTACCCACAGGGACCATGACAACTGGATCCTCCCCTCCCACTGTAAGTTCTTCTCCAGCCCTGAGCAGATGTCCCGAATGCTGGCACCAGGCAGGCAACACAGCCACCTGGACTCATGCTCTTGGCTGCAGAAAACTGCTTATCCCTTGACTGTACTGACTCCCACTACCACTACATTCCTATCTCCTCCTCCTACATGAATAGCTCCCTGCATCATGGTGCCATTGTCAGTTTGCTCATGCACCCTGCAGCCCATAACTCATCCCAATAATTTGCAAGAACCTGAAACCTGTTGGAAATTGCAAGGGCTGAGGTTCCTCTTGCTTCTACCGTCTCGATCCCAATACCTGCCTCACTGGTAGTCAAACTCTCTTGTGCCTGATCATGGGCCAAATCAGAAGACCCTAGCCTAAGGATTTATTTTTATTCATTTACAGAATGTGGGTATCACTGGCTTGGCCATCATTTATTGTCCATCCCTAATTGCCCAAGAGAAGGTGGTGGTGAGCTGCCTGCTTGAACCACTGCAGACCATGTGGTGTTGGTACAGGGAGGGAGTTCCAGGATTTTGACCCAGAGACAGTGAGGGAACGGCGATATATTTCTAAGTCAGGATGGTGAGTGGCTTGGAGGACAACTTCCAGTTGGTGGTGTTCTTGTATCTGCTGCCCTTGTCCTTCTAGATGGTAGCGGTCATGGGTTTGGAAGGTGCTGTCTAAGGGGCCTTGGTGTGTTTCTGCAGTGTATCTTGTAGATGGTACACACTGCTGTGGTGGAGGAAGTAAATGTTTGTAACAATCAAGCAGGCTGTTTTATTCTGGATGGTGTCAAGCTTCTTGAATGTTGTTTGAGATGCATTTATCCAGGCAAGTGGAGATTATTCCATCATACTCCTGACCGGTGCCTTATAGATGGTGGACAAGCTTTGGGGAGCCAGGAAGTGAGTTATTCACCGCAGTATTCCTAGTCTCTGACCTGCTTTTGTAGCTGCAGTATTTATGTGGCTGGTCCAATTCAGTTTCTGGTCAATTGTAACCCTCAGGATATCGATAGTGGGGGATTCAGTGATGGTAATGCCATTGAATGTCAAAGGGTGACGGTTAGATTCTCTCTTGTTGGAGATGGTCATTGCTTGGCATTTGTGTGGTGCAAATGTTACTTGCCACTTGCCAGCCCAAGCCTGGGTATTGTACAGGTTTTCTGCATTTGGACATGGACTGCTATAGTATCTGAGGAATCGTGAATGGTGCTGTACATTGTGCAATCATCAGCGAACATCTCCACTTCTGACCTTATGAAGGAAGGAAGGTCATTGATGAAGCAGCTGAAGATGGTTGGGCCCAGGACACTACCCTGAGGAACTCCTGCTGTGATGTCCTGGAGCTGAGATGATTGACCTCCAACAATCACAACCATCTTCCTTTGTGCTAGGTATGACTCCAACCAGCAAAGAGTTTTTCCCCTGATTCCCATTGACTCCAATTTTGCTAGGGCTCCTGATGCCACACTCAGTCAAATGCTGCCTTGGTGTCAAGGGCAGTCACTCTTACCTCATTTCTGAAGTTCAGCTCTTCTGTCCATGTTTGAAACAATGCTGTAATGAAGTCAGGAGCTGAGTGGCCCTGGTGGAACCCAAACTGAATGTCAGTGAGCAGGTTATTGCTGAGTAAGTGCCACTAGATAGCACTGTTGATGAGCCTCTTCCTTCACTGTACTGATCAGCGAGAGTTGGCTGGGTTGGATTTGCCCTGCCATTCATGTACAGGACATACCCAGGCAATTTTCCACATAGCTGGGTAGATGCCAGTGTTGTAGCTGTACTGGAACAGCTTGGCTAGAGGCACCGCAAGCTCTGGAACAGAAGTCTTCAGTAGTATTGCTGGAATATTGTCAGGGCCCATGGCCTTTGCAGTATCCAATGCCTTCAGCTGTTTTTTGATATCACGTGGAGTGAATTGAATTGGCTGAAGACTGACATCTGTGATGCTGGGGACCTCTGGAGGAGGCCAAGATGAATCATCCACTTGGCACTTCTGGCTGAAGATTGTTGCGAATGCTTCAGTCTTATATTTTGCACTAATGTGCTGGGCTCCTCCATCATAGAGGATGGATATATTTGTGGAACCTGCCCCTCCAGTGAGCTGTTTAATTGTCCACTATCATTCACGACTGGACGTGGCAGGACTGCAGAGCTTAGATCTGATCCATTGGTTATGGAATCACTTAGTTCTGTCTATTCCTTGCTGCTTATGCTGTTTGGCACATAAGAAGTCCTGTGTTGTAGTTTCATTGAGTTGACAACATATTTTTAGGTATGCCTGGTGCTGCTGCTGGCATGATCCCCTGCACTCTCCATTGAACCAGGGTTCATCACCCAGCTTGGTGGTAATGGTACGGGGGGGCATATGCCTCACCATGAGGTTATAGATTGTGGTTGAGAGCAGTTCTGCTGCTGTTGATGGCCCACAGCGCCTCGTGGATGCCAAGTCTTGAGTTGTTAGATCTGTTTGAAATCTATCCTATTTAGCATGATGGTTGTACCACACAACATGACTGAAGTATCCTCAGTGTGAAGATGGAACTTTGTCTCCACAAGGACTGTGCAGTGGTCACTCCTACCGATACTGTCATGGACAGATGCATCTGCGGCAGGCAGGTTGATGAGGATGAGGTCAAGTATATTTTTCTCTCTTGTTGGTTCCCTTGCCACCTGCCACAGACCCAGTCTAGCAGCTATATCCTTTAGGACTTGGTCAGCTTGGTCTGTAGTGGTGCTACTGAGCCACTCTTGGTGATGGATATTGAACTCCCCTACCCAGAGTATATTCTACTCCCTTGCCACCCTCAGTGCTCCCTCCAAGTGGTTTTCAACATGCATGAGTACTGAGTCATCAGCTGAGGGGTTTGGGGTAGTGGGGTGTGGGGTACGTGGAAGTCAGCAGGAGGCTTCCTTGCCATGTTTGGCCTGATGCCAGGAGTCTTCTTTGGGTCCAGAGTTGATGTTGCGGATTCCAGGGAAATTCCCTCCCAACTGTATACCACCTCTGCTGGGTCTGTCTGCCAGTGGGATGGCGGTGGTGGTGCCTGGGACATTTATCTGTAAGTTATAATTCCGTGAGTATGTCTATGTCAGGCTGTTGTTTGACTCATCTGTGAGACAGCTCTCCCAATTTTGGCACAAGCCCCTAGACGATGGTAAGGCGCACTTTGCAGGGTTGACAGGGCTGAGTTTTCCATTGTCATTTCTGGCTTCATTCCTTTTAGGCTTTTTAGCATTTTGAGACAACTGGACGGGTTGCTAGACCATTTCAGAGGGCATTTGAGAGTGAACCACGTTGCTGTGTATCAGGAGTCACATGTAGTGCAGACCAGGTAAGACAGCAGATTTCCTCCCCTAAAGGGCATTCGTGAATGAGATGGATTTTTACGACAATGGACAATGGTTTCATGGTCAACATTAGACTTTTAATTCCAGATTAATTGCTGCTGGGTCAAAATCCTGGAACTCCTCCCTTAACAGCACTGTGAGTGTACCTACACCACATCGACTGCAGCGGATCCAGGAGACAGCTCACCACCACCTTCTCAAGGGCAATCAGGGATGGGAAATTAATGTTGGCCTAGCCAGTGACACCCACACCCCATGAATGAATAAAAAAAAGTTTTATTTAATTCTAATTTTACCATCTGCTGTGATGGGATTCAAACCCAGGTCCACAGAGCATTCCCCTCAGTCTCTGGATTACTAGTCCAGTGACAATAACACGACACCACCTCCTCCCCTAATGGATTGGTTGCCTGGTGGAAGGCTATGGTACAGTATATTCCCTGCCCTGGTATTAAGATCGGCAAGGCATTTGGCATTGCCTTGTTCTTCCTGCAATTTTAGAATAAAACAAAACAAGCTCATTTGCAAAAGGTGTTGCAATAATAAATGCAGTGTCAGCCACAATGAGAACAGAATTCCAGTAGGAAATGTGATAGTTTTACAGTTAAACCCTTGGGTGGTTCTCCTACGGGCTTTGCTAGTAATGAAGCTTGCCTAAAACACTTCCCAGTATGGTGACAATCCTTAATTGACATTAACAACCGTTTTATTAGAATTCCAAGTTTCCCAATATTCATTGTATTAAGAATTAATACAGTTAAGAAAAATTCAGCACTAATGTTCTCAGAACATATTTTCTTTAGTTGATTTGATCAGGGAGAATCAATGCAAGTTGCTTTAGTGTTGCAAAGCAGTCCACGTTCTCCTTGGCTTCATATTAATGTAAGTAAGGATCTCTGGCTAAGACTGCTACTAGCTGTGGTGCTGGCTATAGAACTGGGGATGCTGGAGCTGGATGGTGTCTGTTCCCACTCAAAAGGATGGCGCATACAAAAAATAATCTGAATTTTTTAGAATCTAGGCTGCTGAGATTTCTGGGATATTTCACCCAGGCTACTGAGAAACAAGTAATGTGACAACACCCTTTGCTGGAAACTCCTACCTGACCACTATCTGTACTATACCATGGCCATTTTTTGGATGGGCAGAGGTTCCTCACTTTACTAGGCCCTGTGGAATTCCTAATGTTAAGTCTGATTTCTAGCCTTTCCAAAACATTCCCACAGGATTTGCAGAGGAACTGTGTGGGAAGTGCTATGGATTTTTGCCTCCCTGAAGAAATATTTTGGCTTTGTTTTTGCAAAGCAGGCACAAAGATAGCAGCTTGTCACTGAGTGCATTTCGAGACAGAGTGTGAGCGTGGGAATTTCATGAATGTGGAGAATTTGGTACAGTGAGGGAGCAGGTACTGTTCTGACTTTTACAAAATAGGAGTTGGCTGAGAGAGAGAAACAGAGACTAGCAGTAAAATGTGAGAGCTGAAGCCCAGAAGCATTAATAATTGAGCCGATAGGTGAGTAGTTGGTGAATTTAGGTTTCCTTTTTCTCCTTAAATGGGGAATAGGGTTGGGTGGAGCGGGGGGAGGTGGTTGTGCGGGCAGTAGTTTAAACTGGCACTGGGGGGATATAAGTATTGCGTTAAATTTATGGCTTAACTACTTGAACTACTTTATATAAATACAGATAATAATCATTGAGTGATATTTCTAAATTTAATTAGTTAAATAACAACAAAGATGGCAGGGCAAGTGATGAATTGCAGTGTGATCCACAGGAATCACATTTGCAAAAATGTCAGCAGCTTGAGGAACTTGGGCTCAAAATTGATGAGCTGGGGTCTAAGCTTTGGACAGTAAAATGCATCAGGGAAGGGAAAGTTACCTGGACACTTTGTTCCAGGAGGCAATTACACCCCACCCCCCTCAACTGAAGGTAGTGTCCTGGGCCCAGCCATCTTAAGTTGCTTCATCAATCACCTTCCCTCCATCATAAGGTGAGAAGTGGGGATGTTCGCTGATGATTGCACAATGTTCAGAACCATCCAAGACTCCCCAGATAATAAAGCAGTCCATGTCCAAATGCAACAAAACCTCTACAATATCCAGGTTGGGCTGACAAGTGGCAAGGAACATTTGCGCCACAGAAGAGCCCGGCAATAACCATCTCTATCATAAGAGAATCCAACCATCGCCCCTTGACATCCAATGACATTACCATCACTGAATCCCCCACCATCAACATCCTGTAGGTTATCATTGACCAGATACTGAACTGGACTAGCCATATAAATACTTGGCTACAAGAGCAGGTCAGAGGCTGGGAATCCTGTGAGGAGTAACTCGCCTCCTGACTCCCGAAAGTCTGTCCACCATCTACAAGGCACAAGTCAGGAGTGTGATGGAATACTCCCCACTTACCTGGATGAGTGCAGCTCCAACAACACTCAAGAAGCTTGGCACCATCCAGGACAAAGCAGCCTGCTTGATTGGCACCCCATTCACAAACATTCACTCCTTCCACCACCGATGCACAATAGCAGCAGTGTGTACCATCTACAAATGCACTGCAGGAACTCACCAAGGTTCCTTAGACAGCACCTTCCAAACCCACAACAACTACCATCTAGAAGGCCAAGGGCAGCAGATACATGGGAACACTACCACCTGGAAGTTCCCCTCCAAGCTACTCACCATCCTGACTTGGAAATATCTGGCCGTTCCTTCACTGTTGCTGGGTCAAAATCCTGGAACTCTCTTTCAACAGCACTGTAACTGCACCACAGGTTCTGCAGCAGTTCAAAATGGCAGCTCACCACCACCTTCTCAAGGGTAATTAAGGGATGAGCAATAAATGATGGCCTAGCCAGCGACACCCACATCCCAAGAATGAATTTTTAAAAAGTTGACTGCCTGGCCGGCAGGCGGGAGCATGAACAGGAGGCATGGTGAGAGGGTACAACAGGGCCATGCTCAGGGAGAGGATAGACAGAGGACATTGGTGCCCTGATCCAGGCTAATGGAGGCTTAAAGTTTTCTTGTAATACCTTGGGCTGGGGCATCCTTCTGGCCCACAAGGAGTACACTCAAAGGAGCAGATATTGAGTACCTATCTTGCCCAATCAACACCTTCCACCTCAGATCTGCTGCTGAGAATCCCACAAGATGAACCTCCCCTCACTCACTGTTAAATTTAATCACAGTGACTTTTGAATGTTAAGTAGGCCCTCTCCTTAATTTTGCAGGTGCCTCATTGGGTCCTGGCTTGTTTATATTAAATTTTAAAAGGGTGAAAATGGGAACAGGTTGGAGCTGATTTGCTTATTTATGGTATTTCACTTTTCCTTTAAAGACCTTCTCAAAAGCCATCTTTTTAACTTAATCTTCAATCACCTCTCCAAACCTGTCTCCCAAAGCTGTAATTTGTTCCTTTTATTTCTCTTAAGGGGACATCTTACATGCTGAATTTGAAATGTAAATGTAAAATGTGGCTAACTCACATCGCTTTTGCGAAAGATACCAAAAATTTGATGTACTGGTGCATTCATTATTCAGTAGTTTGTTCCGTTACTTAACATTAAGGCTGTAGTTATTGACCTGGGAGCAGTATTTGTGAACAGAACCTAATGATAGTACATGCTGACCGAATTCTGGCCAACACATAGGTGTAGTGAAATTAGAGTTCTGTAGATGTGTGTGCAAAATTCTGCTCCATGCTTTTCCCATTTTTATCGATTGGTCAGCAATGCGATCATCTGAATTCTAACATGAAAAGTATGTCATTTAAAATTTTAATGGATGACTGACTTCGGGGTAGGACTTTGTGTGATAGCGAAATGGGTGATGGCAAGCTACCAGCCTGTTTTCCGTTTTCCATCTCTCCTGATCTTTCTTTACCTTAATGGAAATAAAAATTGGGTGAGATGAAAGACAGGCAACCAACTCACTATCATCTGTTTTACATTATTCCATAAAGTCAGAATCTACCCCGTCCAGTGAAACACCAGATGTTTGCCATGAAAATTTTACAATTGATTGGAGTTACACTGCAGTCATTGTGGACACAAAGCTCGCAAGATACCCTCTTGGAGGGATCACACACCACTTGGGCCAGAAATTTCCCCCGTCAGGGGGGTTGCGCGGGAGTGGGTGGGGGCGGGGGCAGGCGCGAACCTGATCGGCGCCCCCGATCAGGTGCACGCCGCCATTTTATGTGGGCGGGCCAATTAAGACCCGCCCAGTGTGATGTCTGCCTGGAAGTGTGCCGGGGAGAAGGGGGGGGATTCCCTGAGTTGGGGCCTGCGCTCTTTCGCGCATGCACGCAAAAGAGCACAAAAATCTCCCTGAGGCACAGGGGTGCCTCAAGGAGAGTAGTTTAAACTTAAAACTTTGAAATAAAGGAATTAAAAACTTTTAAAACATGTCCCCTATGAGCTGGGACATGTCATTGAATTTTTATTAAAACTTTTATTGAATTTTTAAACCCTCCATGAAACCTCATCCCGCCCGTGGATAAAGTTCCATGAAATATACGAAGGTCGCCTGGGTTCTTCGCCTGCCCACCAACCTTAAAGTTGGACAGGCAGCTACTTTAACTGTTCTAATTACTTTTCAGTCGGTCTTAATAGGCCTTTGACAGTTTGGCGAGTGCCGAAGATATACCGAAGATATGAAGATATACTTCTTTTTCTCATAGTCTATCTTTAATTCAGTTAATTATTCATTAGTACCATTGGGGTTGATTCGCTAAACTTTCCTCGTCTGAAAAACATTGTGCAGCAATGATTCTAAAAAATTATTTTACTTGCCGAAGGGAGAATTCTGCCCTTGGAATTAGTACAATTGGGAGGGTAACATCACGATCTCACACGTGACTTATGCTCTTATTTTTCCTGCTGAGGCAAGTGAAGGTGAAAGCAGGAGGGTAACTGCATCCTAAAGCAAATCTGCAAACATCTCATTCAACAGTCTATTAATGCCCTAAGAATTTATTAAGTTGCAATACAGGATCGTTTTTATTTCGATCAGCATTTAAATGGCGCCATCCAAAGCATTCAGCATGTAATTGCAGAAATAGTCATGACAAACACAAAATGGGCTGGCATCGCCCAATAAAGCAGTTAGTCTATTTTCTGGTGTTACTTCTGGGTGCAGTTCTCATGTTCAGGTGTATTATAACTGATGATGTATGACAGATGGCAGGAATAGTGGCAGAGTCCTCTTCAGCATTATCAGAGTGGGTTTCTCCACAATTCACAGCATCCTGGAGGGAGGAGCAGCTTCAGGAACATTTACCAAAGGACAGAGGCCTCTTGGCACTTAACTCCACAAATGTGTTGAGGATCTTCTGGGACTAGACACTCTGGTGGCTGAGTACATATAGATGTTTCTAGGCCAAGGTCCTCTCTAGCTTTTTTTCTTGTTGTGCTCAGCTTGTTTATCTGAATGCGGGGTACCTTTAATTTATTTTCTGCGGTCAGATGTGTGTGGTATCTTAAAGGGGACAATTTGTAAATGGCCCAACGGTAATTCCCGGTGTACGACGCTTACAGAGAACATTAGTCTGGACTCCTCCACATGGTCTTGGCTTCTGTATTGACTGATCTCTTGTCATGCACTCTTACTATTGCATCTACATACCTCGTTTTAGAGCATTTATATCTCACTTTGAGAAAATGGCTGCTTGTTCTTGTTGCAGCAGTGTCTGTACTGTAAAGTGTTAACATCAGGAGCATCTGATACTAATGTAACTACTGATGTGACTATGATGCAATGTCACATAATTAAGTAACAGATCTAGTGGGAAGTAGAAGTACAAGCTCGTGTAGAGTACTTGAGATGTACATAGATCTGTAAATAAACAAGAATGGTTTTTACAATAACATTCTATGGTAGCATTCTTAGGGTAACAGGCAAACCCTGAAGAAACCCCATCTAGACCCCGAACGCAAGATGAAACATTTACCTTACTGCATGCTAGTTTCTCTATGAGAGCAGTGCGACTTTCAGTTCTGCAGCTGTGCGCAAACAAGTATTTCCTCTGCAAAAACAAAAATACCTGGAAAAATTCAGCAGGTCTGGCAGCATCTGCGGATAGGAGCACAGTTAACGTTTCAAGTCCGAATGACCCTTCAGCAGAACTAAGTAAAAGTAGAAGAGAGGTGAAATATAAGCTGGTTTAAGTGGGGGGGGGGACAAGTAGAGCTGGATAGAGGGCCATTGATAGGTGGAGATAACCAAAAGATGTCACAGACAAAAGCTCAAAGAGGTGTTGAAGGTGGTGATATTATCTAAGGAATGTGCTAATTTAGGGTAGAAAGCAGGACAAGCAAGGTACAGAGAGACCTAGTGGGGGTGGGGTGGGGTGAAGGAATCAAAAAAGGCTGAAAGGTAGAGATAAAACAATGGATGGAAAAGAAAAATCTATATAAATTATTTGGAAAAAAAAAGATGGGGGGAAATTGGAAAGAAGTGGGGGGATCAGAAAGGGGGTGGGGATGGAGGAGAGAGTTCATGATCTAAAATTGTTGAACTCAATATTCAGCCCGGAAGGCTGTAAAGTGCCTAGTCAGAAGATGAGGTGCTGTTCCTCCAGTTTGCGTCGAGCTTCACTGGAACAATGCAGCAGGCCAAGGACAAACATGTGGGCATGAGAGCAGAGTGGAGTGTTGAAATGGCAAGCGACAGGGAGGTCTGGGTCATGCTTGTGGACAGACCGAAGGTGTTCTGCAAAGCGGTCACCCAGTCTGCGTTTGGTCTCTCCAATGTAGAGGAAACCGCATTGGGAGCAGCGAATGCAGTAGACTAAATTGAAGGAAGTGCAAGTGAAATGCTGTTTCACTTGAAAGGAGTGTTTGGGCTCTTGGACGGTAAGGAGAGGGGAAGTAAAGGGGCAGGTGTTGCATCTTCTGCAGTTGCATGGGAAGGTGCCGTGGGAGCGGGTTGAGGTGTAGGGGGTGATGGAGGAGTGGACCAGGGTGTCCCGGAGGGAACGATCCCTGTGGAATGCCACCGGGGGGGTGAAGGGAAGATGTGTTTGGTGCTGGCATCATGCTGGAGTTGGCGGAAATGGCGGAGGATGATCCTTTGAATGCGGAGGCTGGTGGGGTGATAAGTGAGGACAAAGGGGACCCTATCATGTTTCTGGGAGGGAGAAGAAGGTGTGAGGGCGGATGCGCGGGAGATGGGCCGGACACGGTTGAGGGCCCTGTCAACCAGTGTGGGTGGAAAACCTCGGTTAAGGAAGAAGGAAGACATGTCAGAGGAACTGCTTTTGAAAGTGGCATCATCAGAACAGATGCGACGGAGGCGAAGGAACTGAGAGAATGGGGTGGTGTCCTTACAGGAAGCGGGGTGTGAGGAGCTGTAGTCGAGGTAGCTGTGGGAGTCGGTAGGCTTGTAATGGATATTGGTGGACAGTCTATCACCAGAAATTGAGACAGAGAGGTCAAGGAAGGGAAAGGAAGTGTCAGAGATGGACCATGTGAAAATGATGGAGGGGTGGAAATTGGAAGCAAAATTAATAAATTTTTCCAGGTCCAGATGAGAGCATGAAGCAGCACCGAAGTAATCATCGAAATACCGGAGAAAGAGCTGTGGGAGGGGGCTGGAGTAGGACTGGAACAAGGAATGTTCCACATACCCCATAAAGAGACAGGCATAGCTGGGGCCCATGCGGGTACCCATAGTCACACCTTTTATTTGGAGGAAGTGAGAGGAGTTTAAGGAGAAATTGTTCAGTGTGAGAACAAGTTCAGCCAGACGGAGGAGAGTAGTGGTGGATGGGGATTGTTCGGGCCTCTGTTCGAGGAAGAAGCGGAGAGCCATCAGACCATCCCAGTGGGGGATGGAGATGTAGAGGGATTGGACATTCATGGTGAAGAGGAGGCGGTTGGGGCCAGGGAACTGGAAATTGTTGATATGATGCAGGGTGCCAGAGGAATCACGGATGTAGGTGGGAAGGGACTGGACAAGGGGAGAGAGAATGGAGTCAGGATAGCAAGAAATGAGTTCTGTGGAGCAGGAACAGGCTGACACGATCAGTCTGCCGGGACAGTCCTGTTTGTGGATTTTGGGTAGGAGGTAGAAGTGGGCCGTCCGAGGTTGGGAGACTATCAGGTTGGAAGCTGTGGAAGGAAGATCTCCAGAGGAGATGAGGTCAGTAACAGTCCTGGAAACAATGGCTCGATGTTCAGTGGTGGGATCATGGTCCAGGGGGAGGTAGGAGGAAGTGTCTGCGAGTTGACACTCAGCCTCTGCGAGGTAGAGGTCAGTGCGCCAGACAACAACAGCACCACCCTTGTCAGCGGGTTTGATGACAATGTCAGGGTTGGACCTGAGAGAACGGAGTGCAGCAAGTTCAGAGAGAGAGAGACAGGATAGAGTGGGTGAAAGGAGCAGAGAAATTGAGACGACTAATGTCACGCCGACAGTTCTCAATGAAAAGATCAAGAGAAGGTAAAAATCCAGAGGGAGGGGTCCAGGTGGAGGGAGAATATTGGAGGTGGATAAAAGGATCCGTTGAACGGGGAGAGGACTCCTGCCCAAAGAAGTGAGCACGGAGACAAAGGCGGCAGAAGAAGAGTTCAGCATCATGCCGAGCCCGAAATTCATTGAGATGAGGGCGTAAGGGTATGAAACTAAGTCCTTTGCTGAGCACTGAACGTTCAGCGTCGGAGAGGGGAAGGTCAGGGGGTATGGTGAATACGCGGCCGGGGCTGCGATTGGAAGACGGGATGGGGACAGAGGGACAGGCAGGGGTGGAGGGTCCTGGATGGATGTTGGTGTCGATGAGTTGTTGGAGCTTGCGTTCCTTTGCACCTGAAAGAAAGAGACAAAGTTTCTTGTTGAGGCGTCGGATGAGACGAAGAATAAAATGAAACTGGGGGCACGCGCAGCTTTGAAAAAGGGTGCGGCGGTGCTGCTGGAGGGAGAGGTCGAGTGTTTTCATATGGTGGCGCATGGCACTGAGTGTGGATCTCAGAATGCAACGAGAACAGCAGTCCGAGGAGCGTTGTATGTCCCGGAGATACCTATAATCCTGGGTGGGTTCGAAACATGAGGGATGGAACTTCAGTTGAAATCCACGTGGGGTAAGTCGGAGACGGAGACAGTCACTGAGGAAGGAAATATGGCTGTGAAAGCGGGTTTTAGTAAACACCTTATCAAACACCAGGAGAGAAATGGAAAGCAATGAAGGTGAACAAGGCAGAAGAGAGATACGAAAATCCTGACGGAGAGAAGGGCAATACTTCTTCAAAGAGAAGTATTTCCTCTGACTCCCCAATACATTTACTGCACCTCCCAGGAACAATGGAAGTTGACCTTGCACCTTTGTCTCACCTAAGCAGCATTAAAGTAAGTTGGCCCTGTGATTTTCAATGGGACCAATGGGTGAACCAGGTATTCCCTCCTGCCACACATTCAATGTCTGGGCCATTGCGTGGACCAGGTGTTCCCTCCAAACATTCAATGGCTGGCCACAAGACTCAGCCCTTTAGGGCCAGGGATTTTTTTAAAAATTCTCTTCAAAGTTAATCTATATAGAAATGGGATCCTTTTAACACATAATGATTTCTTATTAAACTAGGCACCTAGAATAAAATTAGGCACATTGTATTAATTCATGATTGAAAGATGTTTATCTTTAAAACTAACCTGATTTCTTTCTATATTTAAATCAGTTACAGTGAACACCTAAAAAGAGCTATATATCTGTGTAGTATATACTTCTTTTTCTCATAGTCTATCTTTAATTCAGTTAATTATTCATTAGTACCATTGGGGTTGATTCGCTAAACTTTCCTCTTCTGAAAAATATTGTGCAGCAGTGATTCTAACAAATTATTTTACTGTGAATTATTTCTCAGTGAATAAAAATATTTGAATAAAAAACTATTCATTTAACACTACTCCTAATCAGTGGAGGAAGATTGTGTGTTCACAATGTGTACTTTGACTAGACTGTAGGAATTCATGTAGGGTCACAGCAGTGATAGTATGAATGAATATGTGGCTTCCTAACCTTGAAGGAATATTTAGTAGGGATATGGTTAAGCATTGCTGATATGGGGAAGTTAAGTGAATAGAACCTTTAATAAAGTCAAAGTTTTTTTTATTGTTTATACCCATTGTATTCACATAAATTAACTGAGGGCTTTCAGCTGTGCATTCCTGTGAAATGAATAAATTTTTGCTCAGATTCCAAATAAAATCATTTTAAGGAACAGTGGGTCATATATTCCAATTGTCAATATTTTTTACAATGAATCAATGCCAGGCAGAAAATAACAGGCTTGGCATGATAACATGCTCTCATGGTGCTTTGCCATGTCATATTTTCCTATATGGACCCTTTTCAGTGGTAAACATTTATCATTAATGGACTTAAAAAACACTAACAGAGCCAATTAGCAAGGGAGAGATCCCACTTAAATAAGTGAACCTTTTCATCACTTAAGCTATAAGCCACACTTGGAACAGGCTTTAGCACTGCTAAAAGTCTTAAGTCAATATGTTTTTAAGTGTGAAATTCCTGGCAAGAGCAAACTATTCCTTTTATAAACACATTTCTCTCTTTAGTTGCAGTGCACTACAGTGACCCAAGATGACTCTTATCTTTGTATCCTTTGGTTCAAATATATAATTCAACTGTCTAATAAAGCTTGTTTTGGCTATTTTATAAGCTTACCACTACTGTGCCACGTTGTGTGCATCTCAGGATAATTTTTAAGACCTAGAGGGGAATAAAAATGATGGGGTGCGAAATCAGGCATAGGGATCACATTGCCTGTTTAATGTTTGTGCTGCCATCTAATTATAATGATTATGGCATGCAGCCCAGTGCCAACCACACTGCTAAATGGCTACATACCTCAGCATGGGACCCATATTTGTTCGCAGCTAATATCACTTACAGTTAGCCTGCACTACTTAAAGTCAGACTGCACCACTTAAAGGCAAGGTGCATTCTGGCTGAGCAGGGGCTAGAATGGTTTAAAAATGATTGTAATTTCAGGAGGAAGCTGCAAATATGACACAACAGACCAGAAGTTTGACCCAAGATTCTTGGATGAAACACTGGAGGTCTTGATGCAGGAGATACACAGGAGGAGAGAGTTCTCTTCCCTCAGGGAGCCAGGAGGCCCTCTAGACATGAACTGGGAAGACAGTGAGAGTAGGGAGCCATAGTGGTCAATACTAACAGTCGAGCTCCAAGGACCTGGATTCTATGCCAAAAGAAGTTTAATGATCTAAGACAAGTGGTCAAGCTCTGAGTTTTTCCAGGTAATTCTGTTTTTGTTTTGGATTTCCAGCATCCGCAGTAGTTTTTTGTTTTTATATCAGTAAATGTACCCTCAGGCATTATATCCTACTCGCATCATAAACTGTTCCATTCACAGCACCCAATTCACTTGCCTTTCACAACAATTCCTACCAACCACAACACAAACCTCATGTTCATTTGCTTTTCCTAACCCTCACACACTGAGTACTATTGGAAGTTGCACATTCACATCTCACAGCTTGCACATGCTGCCAGCTATACAACTATATCAGGCACATCACCCAAAAACAATGTACCACATTCATTGACACACTTCCCTCCTTCTTGAAGGAGAAAGTAATCCATAATAGAGGCTAATTGGTGGGATCAGACATTGCTGTCATGTTCTTATCCCTATGGAGGAGACATTTCTGGAAATAATTGGTGTGCCATCACTGAGGCTAAATCAGCAGTTGAACCAACCAAGGATGATGGTGTGCCCCTGCCTAATGCACCTTCTCAAACCCCATTTTATTCTCACCCCACAACCTGCTATGATGTGCAGTCTGCAGCTGGTGTAATCATGCACCCAACCCCAACACCCGTCCCTTCACTCCAGTCCTGTCTTTTTGCCTTTATGTTTTCAAATATCTGAGAACTGCCACTTGTTTAGTCAGTGGTTCAGAAGGCTGAAGATCTCAAGGGAGAAAAGACTGAAGAAGAAGAAACACAGTCACTACATCTGATATTTGCAGCCATCAACTCAGATACTGACGCTGCAAGAACTTTAGAGGGCAGTGTAGAGATGTGATCAACATGTGATGAGTCATTGGGCACGAGTGGGCTGCAGCCCGGCCAGGGTCACTATTAATGCAGGTGTCAGCTCCTGAAGGACAAGGTCACATATGAGTTCTGCTGCAGATGACTCAGCTGAGGACTTTGATGGGGCAGCATATAGAAAAAGGCTGAAGGGCACATACATGGAGATACTGGGTGCTTTGGTAGGCCTGCCAGAGGGCCTGCTGCCATTGTCAAGGAACAAGAGGTGTCCTGCTCCAATTTGGCACAGGGGCTTGCACAGAGCTTGGAGGTCATCCTTTCAATTGTGGAAGTGGTGCTCAACTCTCTGAGAACACTTTCAGACCAACCATGATACAGTGTCTAATGCTTCCATTGCAGCACATACAGACGCCAGTCTGAGTGCTCAAAGAAGTTTTCAGAGTGTCACAATAATTTAACAGTTTGTCCTCCGGCAGATTACTAGATTGAGCAAATTCCAACCTAGGGGAGCAGTAGTGGCTCTATGGAGCACAAACCTGCTGTCCTCTCTCAGAATGACTTGCCTGTCAGCCAGTCAATTCAGATTGCTGCTACCCATGCTGAGGTGATGGAGTCCAAAGCCTGGTGTCCTAGGCCCAGGCATGCTTGAGAGTGTCCTGCAAGGTGCATTCTCCCCCACTGAAGGTCAGCAGCTTTCCACCACCCTTGCTGCAGCCACTGGAGGAGCTCTAGGCCAGGCAAAAGCACAGGGAAGACAGACAGTGAGAGAATGCACTAGGATGATTAGCTGAGCATTGTATGGGATATGAGGTGTTTGGTTGAATAAAGTTAGTATGGAATGGTTGCTTTGTGATGACATTTCTTTCAGGATTGTGACTAAGGATGCCATGATTGACCATAACAGAGGGAAGGTAAGGAGCAGAACTGTTGAACAATAGGGATCTGGGATTTTATTCAGAGGAACCGGAATCAAATGATGCCCTCTCTTCCACACCTCTTCATCCTCTGCTTCCTCTTCCAGCTGAGGCACTCACTGAATCTCTATCAGCAAAGGCTGTGTCCTCTTGGTGGCCAGGTTTTGGAGGATGCAACAGGCCACCATGACTCAGGATACCCACTCCATTGATAAAACTTAAAAGCAAAAATTACATATTTCATAGTAACGTGAATTGTCCACTGAATTGTCTTTTCACTAAAATTTATACAGAGAGATCAAAAATTGTCAAGGTGACCACTTTAGCCTTGGCATTGCGGAGAGAGAGGGTCCCACTGCAACATAATCCGTTGTCCTCCACAACTGTTGAGGCAGTGGAACCATTGCTGCAGCACCACGTAAGTGCTGGTCACATGCGGTTGGTTTGTGAAGGGGAGTCATCAGCCAGATGTAGAACAGGTAGCCCCTGTAGTCAAGCAGTCACCCTTTGGTTCTACGCAGTGTTTGAAAGAGTATTAGAACAACAAACTGGTACATGATAAACATATCATGACTGCTGCCAGCATAGTAGCACGCAACAATGTTACACAATGAGGGATGACCTTTTTGGTTTCGGTACATATCAGCATTGAGATGCAGCACCCACAAAGCCATCTGTTGATGACATCCTGCATTATAAGGAATCTTGCTATCCTTGTAAAGTCACGTGCGTGCTCATCTTGTTTCTCTCTGTTTAGAGAGAAGACAATTAAGTCCCCTCTCCTAGCACACAGGGTGTCTGTCAGTTCCCAGATGCAGTGATGGGCAGTGAGCTGCAAGCTATTAGTTATGTTGCCTATTCCAGCCTGGAAGGATACACTTACTATTCAGGGCCTTGGTCATTTTCATCACCACAGGCAACATTGATCTCGTTCTGCTCTGAGACTGAGTATCTGATTCTAAGAGCGCCTCCTTGAGGATCACAGCTGCTGAATACACATCCTGCCTCAGGTGGAGCTAAGAGTACTGCTCCCTTTGCAAGCAGTTTGTCTTATTTGCTGTCTCTGCTCTATCCCCTGTTAATGCTGCCACCCAAGGGGAGCCACTACTATAGCCCCATAACTGGGATCAAGACATGTACTCAGAAACCTTGCAGTAGCAGGCAAAATCTTACTTATCCTTGTGCAATAGAACTCCCCGCTGACTTTACCAACTTTTTTTAACTCAACAAAATACTCAGCCCTTCCACAAACTCAGCAAGACCCTGTCAAATAAGCAAATAATCTGCATGTTTTTGATGATCCCTTTAAACAACATTGATGGGGCAGTCTCTCATGCTGCTGAACATATGTTCAATGTGTGAGTTTAAAAAAGGGCTGGTCCAGTGTCAAATCAGTGCTAGATGCTGACATGACATCATAATCTCCCTACTCTGCATTCTGCTGGGGCACGGACTTAATGCCTGCAACAGTGCCCTTACCAACATGACATTTGGCATGAGCTGTGCCAGAGGTGGCACCAGTGCCATTTTTCAATGAAATTTGCACCAGCAGTACCAAAACTATTGGCATTATGGTGTTAAATTTTGCAACCAGAAACTTTTTGGATTGATAGTACCAGTGAATTCCTGATAATTATGTTTTTAGCTTGAATGCCTATTTGTCCCCAAATTAATTTATATCTTAAGAAGAAAAGAATGTGTTATGATCTGATTCTACTTACATTAAATAATTTTAAAAACATTAAAATGCAATAAATCAATATTTTGATGGACAACATTAAATATTCGGCAAAATATGAAGTAAGTAAAGCACGTTCATCAGGCCTATTCCTTCCAGAAACTGTACTTAGTTTTATTAAAGATGTAAGCAAATGTATTTATTCTCAATGAGACTGAGGTGATCAACCATAGGTTCAATGCCAAGCTCCGTGGAATTTGTCCTTAATCATTCAAAGTAATCTTGTGAAACTCCAGCTTAGCAGTCAACATCTACAAGCTATATTTGCTTTCCATACAAAACATTCCATGGTCTAAGCAAGAATATCTGATAAATTTTGACTATCTTACCTTAATAATGTTTATCTCATCCTTCATTAGATACCCATTTTTCTTTTCTTAAAATAGCAATTAATATGTGGGAGAAATTCTTTCTGTTTGGACTTAATTCAATGTTTTGAGTACTCTGGAGGGAAACAAAAAATCTTTTCATGACTAGAACCTCCTTTTTACATGTGTCCTATATTAGCTTAATTATTTCAAAGATTAAGATCCATCCTCCTCTCAGCCTTATTATCATTTTTAAAAAATCAGTTCAATGATGTTCATGATCAGCGTTCCAGCTGATTGCGTAGGTTTCTTGCCTGCTGGATTAGGTTACTGTTATTATTACTGTTTCTCTCTTCACTGACGCTGCCTGATCAGCTGAGTGTTTCCAAGATTATAGAGTAATTTACGGCACAGAAGGAGGCCATTCACTCATCGTGTCCATGCTGGCTCTCCGTAGAGCAATCCGGTCAGTCCCACTCCCCTGCTCGATCCCTGTAGTTCTTCAGGCTCATTTCCTTCAAGTGCCCAATGAATTTCTTTTTGGAATCACTGATTGTTTTCACTTCCACCACCCTCATGGACAGAGAGTGCTGGGTCATTTTCACTCACTGCATAAAAATGTTTGTCCTCACATTCCCATCCGCACATCTCTTGTCCAAAAACTTAAATCTATGTTCCCTAGTTCTTTTACTATCAGCTAATGGGGACAGTTTTTCTTTGAATACCTTATTCAAATCTTTCACAATCTTTTACACTTCTATCCAATCTCCCTTCAATCTCTTTTGCTCCAAGGAGAACAACCTCAGCTTTTCCAACCTATCCTTGTAACTAGAATCACACAATCCTAAAACCGTTCTGGTAAATCTCTTCTGCACCCTCTCAAGAACACTCTCATCTTTTCTAAAGTGTGGTGACCAGAACTATATATAATACTCTACTTGGGCTTGAAGACAGCTTTATAAAAGTTCAGCATAACTTCCCTGCTTTGTACTTAATGCCTCTATTATTGAAGCCCAAGATCCCATATGCTTTGCTCACCACTCTCAGTCTGTCCTGCCACTTTCAAAGATTGATGCACTGCCAGGAATGGCATCCTTCCACCTGCAAAAGATGATAGGAATGTAGCCGTAGAATTTTGGCGTGGTCAAATAAAATCATCTGCTGCACTTCTTTTGATGGCTGAACAAACCAATTCTGAAAAGCAAAGTCTGCCACAAGGGCCACACATGAAGCTGTCCCTTGCCAGCAGTGCAGGATGATCTCTGCTGATGTCTTATTTGCAGAGCTGGTGTCTGTTTTGGAGCTTCTGAAACTACACGTCATTGCAGTGGCGAACTCTTGCCCACAGCTGGTGTTGCCATTTGCACATGCATGCCCAAGTCCCCCTGTTCTTACACACTGAGTGGTGTCATTAAGTCTATATTGCCTCTCCCCATCTCTTCTGCAAAAATATATTACCTCACACTTTTCTGTATTAGATTCCATCTGCCACTTGCCTTCCTGTTCTGCTAGCCTATCTATGTCAAGTTGCAGGTGATTCTTACCATCCTCACTGTTTGCCATTCCTTTAAGTATGGTATCATCGTCAAATTTTGAAATTCTACTTTGTATTCCAAGATCCAAGTTATTTATACATAGCACAAAAAGCAGTGACCCTAGTACTGACCTTTGGGGAACACTTTCTACCATCCTCCAGTCTGAAAAATAACCATTTACCACGACTCACTGTTTTTAGTCCATAGCCAGGTTTTCATCCAGTTGAACACTGACCCTCCTATTCCATGAGCTTCAGTTTTATCAACCAGCATTTTATGTGGTACTTTGTCAAACACTTCCTTAAAATCCATGTAGACAACATCCATGGCATTCCTTTCATCAACCTTCTGTGTTACTTCATTAAAAAACTAGATTAGTCAAGCATAATCTGCCTTTTAAAAATCCATGCTGGCTATCCTTAACTAATTCAAACCTCTCCCTAATTATTGTTTCTAAAACTTACCCACTATTGATGTTAAACTTTAGCTTGTAGTTGCTAGAACGGTCCTTACTGGCTTCATTGCAGAATTGAAGCATTAGGTTTTGAAACATCAGTTCCAAGATTATTTCTGGTCTGGTTTATGCATTTTTAAAATATTCTATTACAGTTGCTTTAAGAGCTGAATTTGTATCAATTGCAATGAGACTGCCATACAGAGACAAAACTTGCTTTGAATCACGACAGAGCTTTATTCCACGTTAAGGTGATTATCTGAATATCTGGAGTACCAGTTACGATCAGATTCACTTAATTCAATTGGTAAAATGTAATGTTCTGAAATGGTCTAAAAACAGTGAACACACTACATTATCCTACTTATGTGTCCTGCTTGACCTGTAAATCAATTTCTTAACTCCTCTCTCCTGTATTCCACCTTCCTTGCAAAATTTGCTGCTGGACTGACCCCCTTTAACAAAACCTGACTACCCCATTTGTTTTTTTCCTCTGTTTTTTCCTGTTCCACCAGAAGTTGAGGCTTGGTTCCTGACCTCTCCTTCTCTGTCCAGGGTGAGGCCTGAAGAGCTGTTAATCAAGCCTGCTACTCCATCTTTCTCAAACTAGTTTCATGTAAAAATCGACAGGAGGAGGCATATCCGTGCATCATGCAGATATTTGTTAGGCACCTCTGGGAGGAGGTACTGACTGTTCTGAGTAACACTATCAATGTCAGATAAACGTCTAGCGCTTGTGGCCTCCCTTTCCTAACTTTTGGAAAACTAATTTGTTTTTAAAATCTTCATTTAAAAATGACTTTTTCCAAAATCTTTTCTGTGGAAAATTGTTCAGGAAATCCCAATACATGACAGAGAGACGTGGATTTTATTTCATTTTCAAACAAGACCTGGATAACTTTTCCATGGAATAATACAAATTTCCATGTCCAATGCATAATTGGCTCTTTACTGAATGAAACAGAAATATATACAACTGCAGATTTTGTATCATTTCCTTCTGATGTATGAATGTGCTATGTTGAGGATTTTGAATATTTTCAACATGGCATCATTTTTAGTCACTACATATTAGAAAAGTCTTCATCAATTGATTTATGGTTCTTACAGAAAAATGTAGTTCAAAAGAGTACATACAGTGAATGACGGTAATGCCTGGTAGGTTTGGCACAGGCATAGACAGAAACATTTCAATGCCCTGCTAAGTATCAACCTCTCATGCCTTGCATTTTACTTCAATGGGTAACATAAACGCATTAATCAAAAACAGTGAAACAAATCTGGTTCCAATTTCATAACGTGCACGCAAGTAAATTTTTGTACAGGCAGTCTTGCAAACTCACTGACAACAACTGGAGACACAAGAGCCTTGATTTTCCATATGGCTGAAAACTCTGCAGGAAACGTGGCAGATGGGATTTTCACCTGCATCACATCAGCTGTGCTGACTTTGTTGGGGGTCAGCTTGCATTGAATAATAAGAGTATTTGTGGAAATGTCTCTCCTTGTTGCTTGGGTGGGGGGAAGGGGACAGAAAATAGTGCATTGCTGCAGGATTTAAAGGCCTGCAGTAATTTAAAGGATCAGACAATATCAAAAAACTTTCTGTTACAAACCAAGAAGTACAATGGCGGGAATGTCAAATGAACACATGCAACCAACAGAACAAAAAGCCCAGCTGGCCCATTCAGTCATGTCATTTTGCCAATGATACAACTCATGAAACCATGACTCCCTTTTGTAGATCTGCTGTAGGGCTCTGAGTTCCATGCTTCATCGACTCGACACCTCTACATTATTGCTGCTGATTCCATCCTCCACCCCAGCCACTGTCTCAGGCAGAATCAGATTGTTCTCAATGTCAACATTCTGTTTGACCTTGCATTGAATTTCCAAACCAACATCTTTTTTATCACAAGGACCAGTTATCTCCAACTCCAAAAAATTTCTCACCTCTATCCCTGCCTCGACCCATCTGTTCCTGCAACCTTCATCCATAAAAAGAGGTGACTAAGAACTTGGTCAAGGAAATGTGGTGCTCTTAAAGAGAGGCATTGAGATTTAGGGAGGAAATTCCAGGGCATGTCGTCTATGTGGGTCAAAGATAGGTGGATGCACATCAAAAGGCCAGAGTTAGAGGAACAAATAATTTGGAAAGTGGCATTATATGGCTGAAGGAGGTGGAGATAGAGGAAGGGACAAAAGTTTAAAACACAAGCAAATACTCAGCGCTGTGGAAGAAGCTACCATCAACATAATAAGCCATGTCAACACCCAACATCTAAGATTTAAATAGATCCTTCTCCTCAGGTACTGTACCTCTCCCTTTTAAATATCCTGTCTTCACCTCCCCCCCTCTAAAATGCCCTTGACCCCATTGTGCTTGCAAACTATTACCCCATTTCCAACCTCCCTTTCCTCTACAAAGTCCTTGAGTATTTGCAGCCTCCCAAATTCATATCCATTCTTCCCAAATCTCCATGTTTGGACCTCTCCAATCTAACTTCCATCCCTGCCAGAGCAGTGAAAATGCTCTAATCAAGGAAAACTTGCCATCCTCTGTCAATATGACTTTGTTGCATGATCTTCTCCAGGACCTTCTTGACCTGTTTGCAGTCTTTGACATAGTTAACCACAGATCATCCTCCAACATCTCTTCTTTACTGTGGAGCTGGATGGGCCTGCCCTTGCTTGGTTCCACTCTTACATATCCTACTACATCTGTTTAATATGAATATTGACAGCAGATTGACTGTTGTTATTGATTTCCTCTCAGGAACCGGGAAGAAGCTGGAGGCTCAGAAGTGCAGGGGTGCGCTGACCTTGATTGCAACAGGCAATGTTGTGCTAGCTGTGACAATTCATTGCACAATCTGACACAATTTTAACATTGTCACCTAGAGAATTGAAGCCTTCTTAAGCACTGCTGCTCAGAGAATGCAAGTACATTGTGCTGGCCATGTTAACTCTTGGGTGGTACAAGTTGCTCTGAGGATGCCTCCTCTCTGCAGATGTAGCTCCAGTTGCTCCGTCCTCTACTTCCCAGAGTAGGATTCATAGAATGATCCCCATAAGAAACAACTGCAGTCCGCCAGAGTCTTTATAGTTCAGAACCTACCGGAGCAACTGTAAACCTTTCAAATACTTCACCATAAACACACAAATTACTGCAAGAAACATGCCTCCAAAAGTTCTATATAGCTTTACCTGGAAGCAGTTGAACATCCAGTTAAAAAGCATTTGAATAGATGACCTCAAGATTCTACCATACATGGTTGGTAATGCATAAGCCTCGCTGAATCCCCCACTATCAGGATCCTGGAGGTTACCATTGACCAGAAACTGAACTGGACAAGCCATATAAATACTGTGGCTACAAGAGAGGGCCAGAGGCTAGGAATCCTGTAACGATTAACTCACCTCCTGCCTCCCCAAAGTCTGTCCACCATCTACAAGGTACAAGTCAGGACTGTGATGGAATACTCCCCACTTGCTTGGATGAGTGCAGCTCCCACAACACTCAAGAAGCTTGACATCGTCCAGGATAAAGCAGCCTGCTTGATTGGCACTACATCCACAAACATTCACTCCCTCCACCTCCGACGCACAGTAGCAGCAGTGTGTACCATCTACAAGATGCACTGCAGAAGCTCACCAAGGCTCCTTTGACAGCATCTTCGAAACCCACAACCACTACCACCTAGAAGGACAAGGGCAGCAGACACATGGAACACCACTGCCTGGAAGTTCCCCTCCAAGTCACTCACCATCCTGACTTGGAAATATATCGCCAATCCTTCACTGTCACTGGGTCAAAATCCTGGAACTCCCTCCCTAACAGCACTGTGGGTGTACCTACACCACATGGACTGCAGCGGCGCAAGAAGGCAACTCACCACCACCTTCTCAAGGGCAACTAGTGATGGGCAATAAATGCTGGCCCAGCCAGCAAAGCCTACATCCCGTGAATGAATAAAGAAAAGGAAGTGATTTACATCAGCTGGTGAGATCAGAAAATGGTTTTGGCTTTGAAATAATGTCTTTTGATCCTGATCTCAATCTTTTCATGAGGTTCCTCCCTGTTTCAGGAGGGAACTCTATCCACCAGGATTAAATGTTCTTGGAAAATTAGGCCAATTGTAAAAGAGGCAGTGAGTGAGCAGAAGGAACAACTATTTTTTTTTTCTGTCTACTGCTTATTACTGAGCCCAAATAGAGTGATAGGGACACAATAATTGTTATATATCTTTTTTTAACTATCTATAATATCTATATATAGTACCTATAATATATGTAATATATAATGTAATATATAATCATTATATCATACCTATGTCATTAAGGGTCTAGACAGAGTAGATGGAGAAAAAATGCTCCCATTCAGAGAAGGGTCAAGAACCAATGGACACAGGTTGAAGTGATTGGCAAAGGATCCAACTGCAACATGAGAAAAATACTTCTTTATGCAGTGAATGATTAAGATCCGGAATGCATTGCCTGAGAGGATGCTAGAGACAGATTCAATCATGGCTTTCAAAAGGGAATTAGAAGAGAAAAAAATTGCAGGGCTACGTGGAAAGGGTGAGGATGTGGGACTGGCTAATTTGCTCCAAATTGTTCTTGCAGAGAGACAGAATGAGTTAGTTATAATAGTACTGATGTGTAAAGTTCTATTCTAGGGTGGGATTGCAGAGTCCAAACCATTCCAATGTCATTCTATATATCCAACCTCCACATCAAGAATAATCAGAAAAAGGGGGGAAATTCCTCTGAATGTATTATAAATCATTCCAATTATATACATAGAATGCCAGTATAATTGAAATGGTTAAAAACTATTTGTTATGTAATGTCCTAAATGTAGATACTTGAGAAGAAATATTTGAGTCTGTCAGCAGAGGGCACTCCCATGCAAGAACATGCACTTTAATTCTGCTCTAAATATTTTCTCCGAAATTCTGCTTAGTGAACAAGTTTAACAGATGGAATGAGCTGGTGTCCCCCCCAGACTGCCAGTCGCTTCTGCATGGCTTACACAGCATTCTGTCAGGGTAAGGGTGCAGACAGTTGTACTTCCTGCACACACCAGAGACTCTGACTTGGTACTATCCCAATGTCACACAGCTTAACCAACTGATGTGACTGATGCCAAGGTGCTAATTCTGGCCAATGAGTACCCAGGCAGTGTCTGCAATATTTACTCAAGAAAATAAAATAAGCCTGAAGCTAGAAATGGACCCAACAGTAATGTTATTTAAGAGTCTGGCACCGTGATTACAGTTAATTTAAATTTTTGGAACAGTTTCTATTGCAAAATGTCTAGACGCACGCTGGACTGTTTTTGAATGTGTTTTTGTGAGTTCCTGGATTTTAAAGAGAGCATTGCTACATCTTCACAGGGACAGCCAGAAGGGTAGCTGGCCTGTGCATAAAAAGGCTGGAACAAGTTGGGGGCATTGGTATGAGTGGCAGTGCCTCCAAGTATACAACACGACAGGGGGATAGAACAGAGGCTGTGGAGAGGGCAGTCTCTGCGCCATCCCTTCTGCCAAGTCAAAGCCATACTCCTCCATGTAATATAAGGGTCTGGCACAATCAGGGTTAATGTGGGACTGAGTACTGCCCACATAGTGATGTAAGAAGGAACATGGCCCAGAATTAGGGCCAGCACGGTGTTGAGCACAGACGTGTTAAGATGTAGACATGGAGATAGCTCCTTGCCTGTACCCTTTACTGTATAAATGTATATAGTTACAAGTAGTTAATAAACACTTTATGTTAACATACAGAAGACTACAAAGATTTCCTTAATAGACATGGTCTGTAACTAATACCATTATGATATGGTGTCAGCTGGGGATTAAAAACCCCTCAACCTCACATGAATGCTGAACAATTAAGAAAAAGAAAATCTTCAACAGATTCTGAACTGAAAGAAGCCCCCAACTGAAGCTACAGGTGCTGAGAAAATTAGCCAGGAAAGGCTCTGGAAAAAAGTGCCTGGAAGCCGAAGGCAGAGATTTTATGGCAGCAGAAGACCCCATTGAATCTGCTTTGGAAGTCCAGCTTCAGATTGAAGAGTCAACAGAACCTGAAAGGGTGAGATAAACTTTTTTAACTTCCAAACTGCAGCCAAACCTGAGAGGCCCCTTTAACTAATTCAGCCAAAAGCACCATTTGAACAAAACCCAATCCCCAACTCCAAGCCTCAACATGTGGCCTCCAAGTTGAAAAGAAAGAAAGAAAATATCAATAATTAGCTTATTCAACTCCTGGGGACCTCGCAACCATCTGAATCCTTAAACAGCAAGCCTGCACTTAATTTAAATGCCTCACTCCTCGCAATACTACATCACTGAATAAATCAAGTTGTCAGACAATTGACCCCCGCAGCCATTGTTAAAAATTCTCCTTCTGGTAGCCCACAGCCGCCATTTTACAAAGTCCGCCAAAACTGGAAAGTGGGGGAACTCCCCTTTATCTCTGAAAAGGCACGTGACACAACTTTGAAAACTGGAGAGCTGCATCAAGCTCCACTGAAGAAAGAAAAGTTTTTAAAAATGGCAGGCAGAGTTCAAATTAACCTCCCAGGATCTTTTGTCTAATTTAGAGGGCCATTAGAGGGACCAAATTACTTGTTTCCAATATTTCCTGCAGGGAGAACAGTTGATAAGCTTTCTTTTAAAAAAAAAGCAGCCCACAATTGCAGTGGAAGCCTTCCAAAACTGACAAGTGTGGAAAGATCAGAGAGAGAAAAAAACAGCAGTTGGGGAGCCATTTTGAAGAAAAAAATGGCGACTGCACAGACATTCTTAAAAGGGCAATAACATTTATAGCAGTAACTGCAGAAAAGCAGAGAGGGAAAAAAATGGTTACTGTACAGCTATTCCTAAAAGACCAACAACATTTAAAGCTACAACTGCAGAAAATTTTTAAGTAGCCATGGATTAAAAATGCAACTTATGAGATCAGTTTAGACTCATCCCAGGGCCAAACCAAATGAAAAATTGGGTGTCCTGGAGAATGGAATTTTTAAACTACTAGAAGACATCAGGTGTCAGTAAGAAATCAGAAGAAGCCCAGATTAATACCCTTTTATCCTTGTTTGTTGAACTTGCTGACAATATGATCCTCATGCAGTTTGGTGAACTTGCTGATGACATGATCCTAATGCAGTGCATTGATGAGTCCTCAATCAGCTTCGCTGAAATATTAACAGCCTTTAAAAATTGTTTTGGTCTTCAAGTGGAGGAGCATGTATAAAAGGGGTCTAGAACAGCAAAATGACATAAAGGCAAAAGACAACACCCAAAGAAACCACATGCAGGCACCAGAGAGGCACAGAACTTACCGAAAGCCGCAGGAATATATCTTTATGGAAAGCGCAAGACAGAAGTCCCAAATGATTTCTTTCCTGAAGACGTGGACACGTTTCCAGAACTGTACCAGCAGCTGGTAGTGAACAACAAGGGGAAAGCCCTGCAGCAGACGAGCCAAGATAAAGCATAAGTGCGATCAGAGAACGTTTATCTCAAAGCTGAGTTAGAAGAACTCAACTTGAAGTACAGCCAAGCATGACAGCAAACAAGAAAGGCGCTCACCTAGGTCACTGCCTTGAAAGACTCTTTAAAGAACCAATACATGCCTCTGGAAAAACACAAAGAGCTGGAAAAGTTGTTGAATGCTACTTGAGAAAAAGCTGCATTAGAGTTATCAGTAATGGCAAAGCTATACGCTGATACACAGAGGGAGAAGACAAGAGCATAACAAGAAAATAAACAGTGGAAAAGCAGGTAATTGTCCTTCAAGATCAGATTCAAAAACATTCTATTACCCTTCTGCAACATGACAGAATCAAGAATACCTTGAGCAGCAGAATGGCAGAACAGTAGGACAAACTCAATGAAACTCTGTTAAATTGCAAGAAAACTCAAAATGAAGTGCTTGAGCTTTGCAATGAAAAGGAAAACTTGCTGTAGGACCTTCACACACTATAAGGATCCCTCAGGTCCAAGTTTGTAAGTTGGGAACATTACAAAGCCAAACATAATGAACTTAATGAAAGGACTGATGATCCAGTTTTCAGAGAAGATGCAGAAATGTTCAATATTTCAGGAGGAAGCTAAGAGGTACAAGAAAGTGCTGAAGGCAACAGTTGCACATTTGGAAAGAACCCTGGAAAAACATTACATTCCAAGAGAGGTATATGAAAAGATGAAAATCAAGAACATAGAATGGCAAGCAAAGGTAGAAATTCTCACCAAAGAGCGTGAAATTTTTCAAAAACAATTGGCAGAAGCACAATTACAGAATGTGTGCTTCAAATGTAGCACAGAGGAATTATACTCTGCCAATGTAAAACAGATCAGTGGACAGAATACAACTTGGGCAGCAAACAGATCTTTGAGCTGATGTACAACTTCCATAATCAGCCTTTCTCTCTCTTGAGCAGGGATGCCTGCGTCACTCTGGATCTCCTCCAGACAGCATAAGATGTCAAGACTACCGCTGTTGTTAGCCAGCCAGAACATCAAAATCCTGAATACTCAAACACTAAAGAGTATTCAGACTTGAATTTCTTCTTCGGTCTTTCAAACGAGCACGTTTGTCCATTATCATTCCAGGTTCCAGGAAGTCTTCAATGGTCAGACCAACCTACCACCCTCGAGATTATCATGATAGTTCCAGTGGAACTGGAACAGAGCCTACTAGTACTCTCCTCCGTCTGGCTGAACTTGTTCTCACACTGAACAATTTCTCCTTAAACTCCTCTCACTTCCTCCAAATAAAAGGTGTGACTATGGGTACCCACATGGGCCCCAGCTATGCCTGTCTCTTTATGGGGTATGTGGAACATTCCTTGTTCCAGTCCTACTCCGGCCCCCTCCCACAACTCTTTCTCCGGTACATCGATGATTACTTCGGTGCTGCTTCATGCTCTCGTCTGGACCTGGAAAAATTTATTAATTTTGCTTCCAATTTCCACCCCTCCGTCATTTTCATATGGTCCATCTCTGACACTTCCCTTCCCTTCCTTGACCTCTCTGTCTCAATTTCTGGTGATAGACTGTCCACCAATATCCATTACAAGCCTACCGACTCCCACAGCTACCTCGAATACAGCACCCCACAACCCCACTTCCTGTAAGGACTCCATCCCATTCTCTCAGTTCCTTCGCCACCGTCGCATCTGTTCTGATGATGCCACTTTCAAAAACAGTTTCTCTGACATGTCTTCCTTCTTCCTTAACCGAGGTTTTCCACCCACGGTGTCTCTCAACCGTGTCCGGCCCATCTCCCGCGCATCCGCCCTCACACCTTCTTCTCCCTCCCAGAAACATGATAGGGTCCCCCTTGTCCTCACTTATCACCCCACCAGCCTCCGCATTCAAAGGATCATCCTCCGCCAAATCCGCCAACTCCAGCATGATGCCACCACCAAACACATCTTCCCTTCACCCCCCCGGCAGCATTCCGCAAGGATCGTTCCCTCCGGGACACCCTGGTCCATTCCTCTCATCACCCCCTACACCTCAACCCCCTCCCATGGCACCTTCCCATGCAACCGCAGAACGTGCAACACCTGCCCCTTTACTTCCCCTCTCCTCACCGTCCAAGAGCCCAAACACTCCTTTCAAGTGAAGCAGCATTTCACTTGCACTTCCCTCAATTTAGTCTACTGCATTCGTTGCTCCCAATGCGGTATCCTCTACATTGGAGAGACCAAATGCAGACTGGGTGACCGCTTTGCAGAACACCTTCGGTCTGTCCGCAAGCATGACCCAGACATCCCTGTCACTTGCCATTTCAACACTCCACCCTGCTCTCAAGCCCACATGTCCGTCCTCGGCTTGCTGCAATGTTCCAGTGAAGCTCAACGCAAACAGGAGGAACAGCATATCATCTTCCGACTAGGCACCTTACAGTCTTCCAGACTGAATATTGAGTTCAACAATTTTAGATCATGAACTCTCTCCTCCATCCCCACCTCCTTTCCGATCCCCCCTGCTTTTTTCCAATAATTTATATAGATTTTTCTTTTCCCACCTATTTCCATTATTTTTAAATGTATTTCCTTCCATTGTTTTATCTCTACCTTTTAGCCTTTTTTGATTCCTTCACCCCACCCCCACTAGGTCTATCTGTACCTTGCTTGTCCTGCTTTCTACCCTTAATTAGCACATTCCTTAGATAATATCACCACCTTCAACACCTCTTTGAGCTTTTGTCTGTGACATCTTTTGGTTATCTCCGCCTATCACTGGCCCTTATCCAGCTCTACTTGTCCCCCCCTACTCCTCTTAAACCAGCTCATATTTCACCTCTCTTCTATTTTTACTTAGTTCTGTTGAAGGGTCATTTGGACTCGAAACATTAACTGTGTTCCTCTCCGCAGATGCTGCCAGACCTGCTGAGTTTTTCCAGGTATATTTGTTTTTGTTGTGGAACAGAGACTGATCAGCAGTCTGAGAAGCATCTACCTCCAACTATGATGATGGTACAACTGGTTGACAAAGTAACAACTGTGCACACACTGCAACTTCTAACCAGCATGTCACAACCACAAGGGATGCTGAAACCTGGTACCAGTCTCTCACCATCAACAACAAAATGTACAGGTGAGTGTAACACTAAACTTTCCTCTTATCACATGAACGCTCTTGCTCAGCCTCAGAGGGCTTCGAGTCAGCCCATATGGAGAAAGAAGAAGCAAAAGCAGCGGCAAAGAGATGAATACCATGTTTGTCCACCCCACAAGAAAGGATTGAGAGTAACAGCAACCATGGATCAACGCAACATCCAAGCCAGTTAGGCGTGGATCAACATAAAGCATTGGAAGAAGAGAATGAAAGCAAACCAAAAACTAGTCCAACCTCCAAGCCAACAAGAAGAACCAGAACCAACAGACCCTGCCACTCTTCCGACAGAATGGCAAATGAGATGTCGAAGGGTTGTAAGGCCTCCTGATTGCCTGAACCTCTAACTTCAAGGACATGAATGGGGGAGTTGGGGTATTCAGAATGTTGTTAATGCTAATAGTGTAATAGCAATAATGTTAGAATAGCATTAAGGTTGTAACAATGAGGTAAATGCATAAGATTTATAACAATGTAAGACTTGAAGTAGATTAAAATAACTATATCCATTGGATAAAGACTTGGGGGAGGTGTAGTATAGGGGTCTGACACATGCAGGATTGATGTGGGATTGAGTACAGTACCGCCCACACAGTGATGTAAGTAGGCACATAACCCAGACCTAGGGTCAGTGTGGTGTTTAGCAGAGATGTGTTAAGATCTAGACATGGGGATAGCTCCTTGCCTGTACCCTTTACTGTATATAAGTATATGTTACACATAATTTGTGAAACTACCAATTTCATGAAATGGGCAATGGTAGAACCCATTTTGTGAACTGGGCAAACCCATTGCACAGACCATGAATTAGGCAGTTTGACTGTTCATTTCATGAAATGGCCAGTGCTATGTACACATTTTAAAATCTTGTTCGTGGAATTGTTGCTCAAGCCTGTTGCAGTGTACAAGCTTAACATCATGTACTAAGTTGCTCAATAATAGCATGAACATTCTAAATTTGGGAAAGCAAGTTTGTCTACAAAGGCACAAATGGTGGTTGGTGGAAGGCCATAACAATGGCTCCTTACCAAGTACTCACTGGAAGCAAACCACAGTGCAGCCTGAGATCAAAGTTGCCAGATGAGCTCCTCAACAGAATCTCCACAGCCATTGAAGAAGAACAACTAGAAAGACTACTTGAGGAGAACATGGAAAATCCTTATCCTGAACTGGCCCCTGGACCAACCTCCATGGATAATCCTGAGCTGGCCCCAGAACCATCCACCACAGACAACTCCAAGTCAGCATTGGACCATCCAACATGAAAGATCCTGAGTGAGTCCCAGAACCATCCATGATAGATAACCCTGAGTTGGCTCCTGGATCACCCAACATTGTCAACCCTGAGCCAGTTTCTGGATCATTCAGCACTGATGATTCTGAGACATCCCTAGGATCACCCTCCATGAATGACCCAGGGCAGGCATCTGGATCATCCACTACAGATGATACTAAACCTGATGAAGGACTTCATCCTGCCAGATGTGCAAGGAAGGTGGCACACCAGGACATTACACAGGAAACTAAATGGATGATGGCACGCAGCACAAGGTCATTTCCAACGGTTGGTGTTGAAGACAATGTGGCTGCCCCAGTGTCAGCATTTGACCGCAGCAAAGGTAACCCACCGAATGTTTTAAATGTGGTGCTGGCAGCAGATGGGACTGGCTACATAATTGGAATTGCTAAGGGGATTGTGAAAGGCAAACTTGCCAGGAATCAGTTTGAATTTGTGGACTAAGTGAAGAAGACATTCCATCAGAACAACTCAGCCTTTGTGAGATTGTACATGATCAAAGTGTTTGTGGTGAGCAAGGGTTCCAGGGATGTCACTGCAGGGGTAACTGCATATCAAGATGGTGTTCCTGCTTGAAAGCAGATCCCTGCTGCAACAGTGCCTGTCACAGCCACAAGTCCTGTGACAAAGTTGACCAGTGCTGACATTGCTGGCATATTAAATATGCATAAATTGTATTTATGCTGTTTTTGTAAACATTGATGTGTAAGCTTTCTGAATGGTTTGGCTGTGATCCTGGATGAAGTATAATACAACATAAACCAATGAATTGTTTGGATATAATACTGGATGAAACCTAAGAGGACAGTAAACAGAATTAAGCGGATTATTCGTTTGTGAAGGAAATTTTATTTTTTGTTCATAAAAATTGGCCATTTCATGAACTGGGTAATTTTTCCAATGCCCATTTCATGAACTGGGCAGTCAAACTGCCAGTTTCATGAACTGTGCAGATAGGCTGCCCATTTCAAGAAATGGGGAATTTTACTGGCCATTTCATGAAATGGGCAGTTTCATAAATTGGATGTAACATGTATTGTTACAAGTGGTTAATAAAGACTTGCTGTTAACATACAGAAGACTGTTACAAATATTCAGATGAGGTGGGTACACAAAGTTTGTGTGTAGACCACCACGATCTGAGTAGGTATGGATATGTTGCATATCGTGAGTCCCACGTCCAAAAAATAGGGCTAACTAATTCCTCGTCCATAGTGTTATCTCCAAGCTGTTAAATTCTGACTATGTGGGTGACGTTATAGCAATCTGAACAGCAGAAAATTGACACAGTACTGGGCTAATCTGGCCACATATTGTCAATGAGGAGGCAATCTAGTCCTATATGGCAGGCAATAATTTAATTTTTATTTTAAGATTTGCCTTTTTTGTCAGCAGATCGTACAAAAGCCTATCTCAAAATTAAGCTACAGAAAAGCCTCATGCTGAGGGCTTCTCTTTTCCTGATGTGTAGTACATACTCCCTCACAGTCGTGGTATAGAATATTTTTCCCAAACTGAAGAATTGAAGCACAAGTTGACAAAGGTCAATTCCATACTCCCAAAGTTTACCAGCATTAGGCTGTGATACATTCATATCAGTCTCCAAATCTCAAAAAAGTTATTCAAAAAAGATAACAGCACAAAAAAAAATTGCAAACCTGAAAGTAGCTCAGAATTCCATAGACATCACAACAATGCAACAAGCTGTTCAGCCCAAGCATTTCAGGTTGGTATTCTTCTTTGACATGAGAAGTAGTCCTTAATGCCATGAGCCTGCCCTTTCCAAATATCCTGTCTAACCGATTCTTAATATTGACATGGTCTCTGTGTCAATCACTAAGCCTGGTCATTGCCTCAAATCTCTTTGTGTGAAGCAATTACTTCTGTTCCCTGTTCTAAATCTCTTTACGTTTAATCTTACATTTGTCTCCTCATTCTATATTTTTTAATCACCAAAACTAGTCTGTTCCTAAGATTTTATATAGATTCACCATTACAAGTCAGCTTTTATGTTTTATATTCTATACGGCTTGTCCTGAAATTCAGTATTCCATAGTTTTTTTCTAATTGTTTTATCCACTGGGCGCTGGTTTTAATCTCATGAATCTGAACTCCCAAATTCGCATCATACAGTTTTCCCCATTCAAAATACCTTTTAAACTAAAATAGACCATCTTGTTGGGGTAAATTTAACTTTTATTATCAGGCAAAAAATTGCAGTCAACTTCATATATTTAATAAAATTAATTAATTTTAAACCGCTTAATCTCTGATTTATCTGTTATTGTATTCGAACATTAAATAATATAATCTCTGACAACTGCTCATGATTGACATTGACCAGCAGAGGTAATCACTGTCATGAATCAATAAAACAACAAATGCAGGGTAACACTGCCTTTAAATCCATGTTTGATGAACATATTGATTTCTGTAACTTTGACATTTTATGTATTTGTGCTACACAACGTATAATTGAACAATTGAGAATTAAAAGTGTCCCCAAATTTAAAAATCTTCAACTTCTGCCTAAAGAAGATCCATAGTTGGCGTGAGCTTTCATCGACCTGAACTGTTTACAATGGCTGGGATTTTCCGTTTGCGTCGGACGCTTTCGGTGGCATGAGTGAACAATAAGGCGAGAAGGCTAAAAATCGGTTTCACAACATCGTGAAACCAGTTTGTGATTGTCCACTCAGCCCATCAATGGCGGACCGCATTCACTGCCATTGGACGTCGGGAACATATTGTAATACATCAGCATATCATTATAAGGCCAGCCCACTGGATTCATTCCCCCTTCGCTAGATTGTCCACCCACATCAGCGGGAAAACACATCGATGTGTTTCACAACAGCATATATAACACGTGCACTTGGCGAGCTGCACTTTGCTTGGGACTTTAAGGTTTGTTTGCCTACCTTGCTTCGGTCAGCACTCGCAGTCATCAGTGCCAGGCTTCACAGACAGCACCACATCACTTTTTGGTCTCTACCTACCAGATCAGTCATATGTGGGTGGCTTTTCAATGGCTGCAGGGCTAGGGTTTGCTGGGGAAGGGGGAGAAGGGAAGAGGCTGCAGGACGAGAGCTGTACTGGGGAAGGAGGGTATCCCGGGGTGTGTGTGGGGGCACATCTTGATCTGTGCAAGTAGCCTCAAGATGGTGAGGGCCGAGGAGGCGGTCTCCAGAAATGAGGTCAGGTGGGCATGTGAGGATATGTGTGTGAGAATGGGTGGTGATGTCCCTTGAGTTGGCAGTGAGTGAGATGCCAGTGTATGTCTGATGGGCTTGAGTGTGTGAGTTTGGAGTGATGAGATGGTTGCCATACCCTGGCTGCACAGAGGAGATCATTCATCCTCTATCTGCATTGGATAGCCAACCTCCACTGTGTAGCATTGGCACCGATCCCCACTGCCATCGCCTACCAAGTCGGAGTGGTAATGTTGCTGCCCATCCTGTGGCCAGAGGGTGGAGGACATCACAGCGGGCCTCCACGGTGTCCAAAAGATGTTCGATGGCTGCAGTCTTCTTGCCTTTGTCTTTGTTTTTGCCATGTCTTCTTTGCAGCAGTCTTGGGCTGGAAACACTGAGCGCGGCTGTACTTTAAATGTGGTGCCTGGCGTGGTGAAGTGGTGAGGCGAATCAGAGCTCATCCGCCATGGACACGGCGCATATCCTGGGAATGCATAATTAATGCAGCTGGCTTGGGACGATACAGCGTGAGAAGCCGCCATTGCAGCTGGCAGGTAGAACATTGTTTTTCCTGCCCGCTACTACACTTAGTACAAACCTGGGACGATTCCGCCCACTGCTTTTCTCTCTACATGCTGCCAGACCTGCTGAGTATTTCCAGCATTTTGTATTTTTATTTCATATTTCCAGTTTCTGTCGTATTTTGCATTTGCAGAGAATTGGAATGGCTGGGAAAGTAGATCGGTATCAGAGACCATAGTCAAAATCATTATAAACTAGCACATAGGAACAAATGATTGTTCGCAGCACAGCGCCCAGAGTCCAAAATTGCAGATTGAATGAAAGCATTTTCAAATCATACTATGACTCAGATCTTCCGTTCCTCGGAGGGTTGTACCCCAGAGGTACCCCGAAGGATGCGCTGGGGGACCCCTGGCATATTCCCATGGGAACTGTCCAGGAAGTTTCAAATTCCACTGAGAAATTACCCTGTGCCTAGAACCCACCAAAACCCCAATTTAAAGTTGGATACTTGGAATGGTTCTGACTCTTAAATAGTTGCTCAATAAAAGTTAGAAGGGCTAAAACAAATTCTAACTCCTGGGTAACTATACTACTGACCCCCCAACCCTGAACCCCCACTGGACTCCCTCACTCCCCCCGACTACCCTCCCCACCCCGACTCATCTGACACTCCCCATCGCCCAACCAACTCCCAACCTCCGGGTAACCCTTGACTACACCCTCACCCAACTACCGCCCCAACCCACTAACTAATTCCCCCAGCCCCCCGATCACCCAGCTAATCCCCTGACCACCCAACTAAGACCCCCAGACTAAGACCCCAACGCCACCCACCCACCACCCACAGCCAGCACATGGCTACGCCCCGACCACCCAACTAAACCCCTCCACCACCCCCCAACTACCCAACTAAACAACTCCACCCCCCAAGACTAACCCCCACCCACCATCTCACCACCTGACTAAATCTCAACTGTCTGACAACGCCCCCCCCACCCTGACTACCCCATGACTAAACCTCAACCCCCCGACAAAACCCCCCCCACCCTGAATACCTCCAACCATCCGACTAATCCCCCCATCCCATAACTACCTCCCACACCCTGATTACCCCTCCACCTTCACCACGCGGACTGCAGGGGTTCAAAAAGGCAGCTCACCATTACCTTCTCAAGGGCAATTAGGGATAGGCAATAAATACTCACCTATTCAGCGACGCCCACATCCCATGAATGAATAGAAAAAAGCCCTGATTATTCCCCCCACCACCACCTGGCTAAATCCCCCAACCCCTGACTAAACACCCACACCCTGACCAGCCAACTAACCTCCTCACCCCCACCCCCCAACCCCATCCCCATTTCCTGATTCCAACATGCCTTTTCAAAAGTCTTCTTAACATGTCCTAACATCTTCAAACATCTCAGTTCATGCACCCCTATAAATATGAATCATTTAATAGAAACATAGAAAAATAGAGGCAGGAGTAGGTCATTTGGGCATTCCAGCCTGCTCCGCCATTCAATATGATTATGGCTGATCCTCTATCACAACAACATACTCCCATTCTCTCCCCATACCCCTTGATGGCTTTGGAGTCTAGAAATCTATCTATTTCCTTCTTAAATATATAAGTGACTTGGCCTCCACAGCCCTCTGTGGTAAACAATTCCACAAGTTCACCACCCTCTGAGCGAAGAAGTTTCTCCTCATCTCAGTCCTAACTGGCCATATCCTGAGATTGTGACCCCTTGTTCTAGATCCCCCAGCCACAGTAAACATAATCCCTGCATTGAGTCTATCCAGCCCTCTCAGAATTTTATATGTTTTAATGAGATCCCCTCTCATTCTTCTAAACTCCAGTACAGGCCTAGTCAGCCCAATCTCTCCTCATATGACAATCTTGTCATCCTAGGAATCAGTCTGGTGAACTTTTGCTGCACTCCCTGTATGGAAAGTATATGCTTTCTTAGGTAAAGAGACCAATATTCCAGGTGTGGTCTCACCTAGGCCCTGTACAGCTGCAGTAAGACATCCTTGCTCCTGTACTCAAGTCCTCTCGCAATGAAGGCCAACATACCATTTGCCTTCCTAACTGCTTGCTGCACCTGCATGCTTGCTTTCAGTGATTGGTGTACAAGGACACCCAGATCTCTTTGTACATCAACATTTCCCAATCTATCACCATTTAAATAATACTCTGCCATTCTGTTTTTCCTATCAAAGTGGATAACTTCACATTTATCCACTTTGGTTGGTGTTCGTCATTCTTCCAACCAAAATGAATCAGTTCACACTTTGTTTAAAATTTCACCTGCACATGTCAGCCGATTTCGTACAGTGGGGTAAGTGTAGGTTTAATTTTTTTTGACTGTCGGCCTTTCTAGCTCCACAAATCCTCCATTGCCCCAATCCTTTCCTCCGTCCCGCAAAAACCTGCCGCTGTCCCTCATCCCCTTTCCCCCCATCAAACATCCCCCCTCAACGCCTCTGCCTAAATCTCCTTTCTATATAAAGTCTAGCTTTTCTTTAGTTTAGTGATTAACTAAAAGTTGCTGTTCGGGGGGGAAGAAGGTGAGTTTTAGGCCAGCTTTAAAACAGGGTTTATACAGGCTCTGCTTGAAGCTACAGCTAGTTAATTAGATAACTGGTTGAAACAAGTTTTCAGCGGCTAGACTCAGAGAGTATAAAAGCAGGCCATCTTACAGTGCTGACTTTGTCTGCACTGGAGTGCTGCTTTGGGCTGCAGTAGAGTGCTTAAGTTGGGTCTTGGTGGCTGAAGGAGTTCAGTGAGGAGGGAACAAGGTGATCCTTTGAGTACCGTGAGTACGGTTGGCTAAGTATTTACTACTTTTATCGCTTATAGTTTTTAAGGTCTTATTTTGTGGTTCATCGTTTGTAAGGACTATATTCTGTAACAACGAGGAGCAGGGAAGAAGGGCCCTAGAGTAATTGATGTTATTTTATATTAAGTATCTTCCAAAAGGTTTAATTTAATTTAAAGGGGTAAGTCATGGCAGGAGAGCTCAAAGTCGTGGTGCGCTCCTCCTGCTCTATGTGGGAAGCTGGGAACATTTCCAGTGCCCGGAGCCAGCATGTGTGCGGGAAGTATCTCCAGCTGCAACTCCTGGAAGCCCGGGTTTCGGAGCTGGAGCGGCGGCTGGGGACACTGTGGAGCATCTGCGAGGCAGAGAGTATCATGGATAGCACTTATGGAGAGGTGGTCACACCGCAGGCTAAGAGTCCACAGGCAGGAAGGGAATGGGTAACCACCGAGCAGAGCAAGAGGACTAGGCAGGCAGTGCAGGAATCTCCTGTGGCTATTCCCCTGCAAAACAGATATACCGCTTTGGATACTGTTGGGGGGAATGGCCTCTCAGGAGAAAGCAGCAACAGCCAAATTCGTTGTACCACGGTTGGCTCTGCTGCACAGGGGAGGAGTAAAAAGTGCGGGAATGCAATAGTTGTATGGGATTCAATTGTAAGGGGAATACATAGGCGTTTCTGTGGCTGCAAACGAGACTCCAGGTTGGTATGTTTCCTCACTGGTGCTAGGGTCAAGGATGTCTCAGAGCGGCTACAGGACATTCTGAAGGGGGAGGGTGAACAGCCAATGGTCATGGTACACATTGGTACAAATGACATCGGTAAAAAAAAGGGATGAGGTCTTAAAAATAGAATATAGGGAGTTAGGAAGTAAGTTGAAAAGTAGGACCTCAAAGGTAGTGACCTCAGGATTACTACCAGTGCCACGTGCTAGTTAGAGTAGAAAAAGCAGGATATATCGGATGAATACATGACTGAAGAGATGGTGTAAGGGGGAGGATTTCAGATTCCTGGGACATTGGGACCGGTTCTGGGAGAGGTGGGATCAGCACAAACTGGACGGGTTACACCTGGTCAGGACCGGGGCTGATGTCATATGGGGAATATTTGCTAGAGTGGTTGGAGAGGGTTTAAAGTAAAATGGCAGGGGGATGGGAACCTATGCAAGGAGTCAGAGGAGGGGGAATCAAGGACAAGAACAAAAGACAGAAAGGGGAATAAGAAAAGTGACAGGCAGAGAAATCAAGGGCAAGAATCAAACAGGGCCTCAGTGAAAAATAGTGGGAACAGGAGAAGTGATGTTAAAAAGACAAGCCTTAAGGCTTTGTGCCTTAACGCGAGGAGCATTCACAATAAAGTGGATGAATTAACCGCGCAAATAGATGTAAACAGGTATGATATAGTCGGGATTATGGATACATGGCTGCAGGGTGACCAGGGATGGGAGCTGAACATCCAGGGATATTCAGTATTTAGGAAGGACAGACAAAAAGGAAAAGGCAGTGGAGTTGCATTGCTAGTTAAAGAGGAAATTAACGCAATTGTGAGGAATGATATTAGCTCCGATGATGTAGAATCTGTATGGGTAGAGCTGAGAAACACTAAGGGGCAAAAAACGTTAGTAGGGGTTGTATGGACCCCCAAACTGTAGTGTTGATGTTGGGAATAGCATGAAACAGGAAATTAGAAATGCATACAATAAAGGAACATCTGTAATTATGCATGACTTTAATATACATATAGATTGGGCAAATCAAATTAGTAACAATATGGTAGAGGAGGAATTCCTAGAGTGTATATGGAATGGTTTTCTGGACCAATACGTTGAGGAAACAATTAGAGAACAGGCCATCCTAGACTGGATATTGTGTAATGAGAAAGGAATAATTGGCAATCTAGTTGTGTGAGGACCCTTGGGGATGAGCAACCATAATATGATAGAATTCTTCATCAAGATGGACAGTGACGTAGTTGATTCTGAAACTAGGGTCCTGAATCTTAATAAAGGAAACTACGATGGTATGAGGCACGAGTTGGCTATGATGGAAGTTACTTAAAGGGTTGACGGTGGATAAGGCAATGGCAAACATTCAAAGAGTGCATGGGTGAACTGCAACAATTATTTATTCCTGTCTGGCGTAAAAATAAAGCAGGAAAGGTGGCCAAACCATGGTTTACAAGGGAAATTAGAGATAGTATTAGGTCCAAGGAAGAGGCATGCAAATTGGCCAGAAAAAACAACAGACTTGACGATTGGGAGCAGTTTAGAATTCAGCAAAGGAGGACCAAGGGATTGATTAAGAAGGGGAAAATAGAGTACGAGTGAAAAGAAAAAGATTAGTGAAAACAAATGTCGGTCCCTTACAGTCAGAAACAGGGAATTTATAATGGGGAACAAAGAAATGGCTGACCAACTAAATACATACTTTGGTGCTGTCTTCACAAAGGAGGACACAAATAACATACCAGAAATGTCGGGAGGAACTGAAAGAAATAAGTATTAGTAGGGAAATGGTGTTGGGGAAATTGATGGGATTAAAGGCCGAGAAATCCCCAGGGCCTGATAATCTACATCCCAGAGTACTTAAGGAAGTGGCCCTAGAAATAGTGGATGCATTGGTGGTCATCTTCCGAGATTCTATAGACTCTGGAGCAGTTCCTACAGGTTGAAGGGTAGCTAATGTAACCCCACTATTTAAAAAGGGAGGTAGAGAGAAAATAAGGAATTATAGACCCATCAGCCTGATGTCGGTAGTGGGGAAAATTCTAGAGACCATTATAAAAGATTTAATAGCTGAGGGCTTGGAAAACAGTGGCAGAATCGGACAGAGTCAGCATGGATTTATGAAAGGAAAATCATGCTTGACGAATCTACTGGGATTTTTTGAGGATGTAACTAGTAGAATTGATGAGGGGGAGCCAGTGGATGTGGTTTATTTGGACTTTCAGAAGGCTTTCGACAAAGTCCCACATAAGAAATTAGTGTGTAAAATTAAAGCGCATGGGATTGGGGGCAGTGTACTGAGATGGATAGAAAACTGGTTGGTGGACAGGAAACAAAGAGTAGGAAGAAACAGGTCTTTTTCCAAATGGCAGGCAGTGACTAGTGGGGTACTGCCGGGATCGGTGCTGGGACCTCAGCTATTCACAATATATATTAATGATTTAGATGAGGGAACTGAGTGTAATATCTCCAAATTTGCAGATGGCACAAAAAGCTGGGTGGGAGGGTGAACTGTGAGGAGGATGCAGAGATGCTTCAGTGTGATTTGGACAAGCTGAGTGAGTGGACAAATGCGTGACAGATGCAGTATAATGTGGATAAATGTGGTTATCCACATTGGTAGCAAAAACAGGAAGGCAGATTATTATCTGAATGGCTATAAATTGAGAGAGGGGAATGTGCAATGAGACCTGGGTGTCCTCGTACACCAGTCACTGAAGGTAAGCATGCAGGTGCAGGTGGTAAAGAAGGCATATGGTATGTTGGCCTTCATAGTGAAAGGATTCAAGTACAGGAACAGGGATGTCTTGTTGCAATTATACAGGGCCTTGGTGAGACCATACCTGGAATATTGTGTGCAGTTTTGGTCTCCTTATCTGAAGAAAGATGATCTTGCTATAGAGGGAGTGCAGCGAAGGTTTACCAGACTGATTCATGGGATGACGGGATTGACACATGAGGAGAGATTGAGTCGGTTAGGATTATATTTGCTGGAGGGGGGATCTCGTAGAAACCTATAAAATTCTAACAGGACTAGACAGGGTTGATGCAGGAAGGATGTTCCCGATGGTGGAGGAGTCCGGAACCAGGCGTCACAGTCTGAGGATATGGGGTAGACCATTTAGGACTGAGATGAGGAGAAATTTCTTCACCCAGAGAGTGGTGAGCCTGTGGAATTCGTTACCACAGAAAGTAGTTGAGGCCAAAACATTGTATGTTTTCAAGAAGGAGTTAGATATAGCTCTTGGGGCGAAAGGGATCAAAGGATATGGGGAGAAAGCGGGATCAGGCTATTGAGTTGGATGATCAGCCATGATCATAATGAATGGCGGATCAGGCTCGAACGGCTGAATGGCCTACTCCTGCTCCTATTTTCTAACCTCAAATCCCCTTCCCTCCAACTCCCTTCTCCCCTCCCTGAAACCCCTGTCCTCAACCCCCCCAACTCCTTCCTTCTAACCTCCTCCCGTTCTTCAAATCCCCCTCCAACCCCCTTCTCCCTCTGTCAAGCCCCCTCCCTTAAACCCCCTTCCTCAAACCACTTCGCAGTCCCTTAAAGCCCCTCCTCGAACTCCCACCCTCAAACTGTCTTCTGCCTCCCTCAAACCTCCTTCTCCCTCCCTTAAAGCCGGTCCCGCGAACGCCTTCTCCGACATTCCCGATCCCTCTGTCAAACCCCAGCTCCTCAAAATCCCCACCCTCGCGAGACTCTAAGTTTAGGAAAAGGGTGCGCGCCCAGCATGCCAATAGCGTGCGCGCGCCGGGTGACGTTAGGGTGCGCGCGCCGGCGGTTTGTCTGTTGTTGTCTCCGGGTCACGTGAGGAACCTGGGCCGCCGCGGGGATGAAGCAGTCGGTGCCCGTGCCGGCTTTCCTCACCAAACTGTGGGCCCTAGTGGAGGACCCCCATACGAACGAGTTCATCTGCTGGAATCAGGTAACCGACTGGATCGGGCAACAGCGCTTCCCCTTCCCCTTCCCCTTCCCCTCAGCAATTACCAGGACCCCCTGAATAGTGACGGCGTCCTCTCGGCCTGGTGCCCGGTTGTGGGGTGACGGTCCAGCAGAAAAACAAAGGCAAAGAGAGCCGAGGCCTGGAGCCGGGCCTAGAGGCCTGGCGCTGGAGCTGGAGCCGGGGCCTAGAGGCCTGGGGCTGGAGCAGTGAGGCCGTATCACATGTCAGCAGGAGTTTGTGAAGTTTCACTGTGAAGTGGGCCCGAGCTCTCGGTGGTGACACATTCTCTGTTTGTTCCCTGTCTCCTCACTAGAATGGCCACGGATTCCTGGTTCTGGACGAGCAGAGGTTCGCCAAAGAAATCCTGCCCAAGTATTTTAAACACAACAACATGGCTAGTTTTGTGCGGCAGCTCAATATGTGTAAGTATAAACATACCTGCATGGGGATTGGAGTACAAGGATAAAGAAGTCTTGCCACAATTGTACAGGGCTTCAGTTTGACCACATTTAGTTTTAGTGTCCATATTTAAAAAAAGGATATAATTGCATTGAAGGCAGAACAGCATACCAGGTCTCTGGTATGAGGGGGTTTTCCTCGGATGAACAGCTAGATAAATTGGCTCTATGTTCTCTAGGGTTTAGAAAAATGAGGTGATCTCATTGAAACATACACAAGTCAGGAGGGTAAAAGCAAAATACTGCGGATGCTAGAAATCTGAAACAAAAATAAAAATAGCTGGAAAAACTCAGCAGGTCTGACAGCATCTGCAGAGAGGAACACAGTAAACGTTTCGAGTCCGTATGACTTCTTCAGAACAATTCAGGAGGGGCTTGATAAGATAGACACGAAGAGATTGTTTTCCCTGGCTGGGGAATTTAAAACATTGGAACACAGTCTCAGGTTAAGGGGCTGATCATTTAGGACTGAGATGAGAAACTTCTTTGCTCAAAGGTTTGTGAACCTTTGGAATTATCTACCCCAGTGGGTTATGGATGCTCCATCGTTGAATATTTTAAGGTTTTTGACCACACTGCAAAGGTAAATGGGTTATCTCTATTTACTCTATCTAGGCACCTCATCATTTTGTACATCTCGATTAAGTAGCGCTTCAACCTCCTCTGTTCTAAGGAAAATAACCCCAGCCTCTCCAATATTTCTTCGTAGCTAAAATTGACTGGCAAAATATTCTGTTCTCAAGTGCTTGCAGTTAACTAAAGGATTGAGATATCTAAAAGTGATAAACACTAGATATAGTATAGAAAATGTGGCAAGGAGTGAAAAAACTTTGTAAGTCATGGCTTGAAGTTTCATATACTTCTTGAAAGTGGCAGACAGGAGAAGCTATGAAAAACAGGGGAGTTTGCATTTTACTATTGTAAAAGTGTGGGGTTTAGAAGTGAAAAATAAGCAATATAATGTAGACAGGAGCACACAGTGAATGAAACACATGTCTCTGATGTAGCTAGGGCGAGTTGAAGCTCTAATCAATGATCAATGTTTTTCTAAAAGGAAATTGATATACGAGTGGTAATGTTATCTATACAGTAAAATTTACATTCATTTATCCCACTCCACTCAATTCTGATCTGAATCAAGCAAAGGCGCGGGAGGAAGCTGTGACACCTCAGGAGCGGGAGGTGAGGTAAGAAGACTGGAACCTCATTAAGTAGTTATTTTGTGTCTCTGAGGCTTGTTAGTGGGTATTGGAGGAGGTCTTCAAATCGGATGCCTAACCCTTGTTAGCAGAGATATCAGATCTGGCAGTATACTGGGAAGAAAGTTGACTGTGTGCTGTCATTAGAGGAAAAGAAAAGCTTCTCTAAGAATTCCACTGAAAGATGCAATATACAGTAAACAATATTCAGTTCATTTTAGATAAATGTAGGTTATAACCCTGGTTTTAACACTTACAGGGATTTCCCAAGGTTGTGAAAACCTGAATAACATTGTTGATCTGAACTAAATTTGAGTTTGTTGAAAGATAAGTTTCACTTCAAAAATTGGTAAACTTCAGTTTGATTTAGATAAACTGGGTGAATGGTGCCTCTTGTACAGATGTCCTTGATTGGATAAATGATGTAATGTATTTGGACAAGGATAATTTCAAGCCCATAACACCATACATGGCTGATTATCTTCTAACATAGAGTTTGGTAAGTTGATGTTTATGTGGACGTTCAAAAGGTGTTCAATAAAGCACTACATATTAGAATTGTTAGCAAAATTGAAGCCCATGGTATAAAATAGCAGCATGGATACAAAATTTGGTAAGGGGTAGAAAACAGTTGTGATGCATGGCTGTTTTCGGACTGGAGGGAGGTTTACAGTGGAGTTCCCTGAGGCCCAGTACTAGCACCACTGCTGTTTTTGATACCCATTAGTGACTTGGACTTCGGAATACAGGACATAATTTTGAAATTTACAGATGAGGTGAAACTTGGAAATGTGGTAACCAGCAAGGAAGATAGTATTATGCTTCCAGAGGACATAGACCGAAGGAATGGGCAGACAGATGAAATTCATGCAGAAAAGTGTGGTTGGAAAAAAAGAGGCAAGGCAATACAAGCTACATGGCACAATTTTAAAGGGGGCTCCAGAAGAGAGGGGCCAGGGCATGTTTGTGCGCTAATCTTTGAAAGTGGTTAACAAAGCCATTAATAAAGCTTATGGTACAAAAGTTAGCAAGCTATTCTAAACCTATATAAAACATAGCTTTGGCTCCACCTGGAGTATTGTGTCTAATTCCAGGCACCACATTTCAGGAGGAGTGGGGAGGCAATGGCATAGTGGTATTGTCGCTGGACTCATAATGCTCTGGGGACCCAGGTTGAATCCCGTCACGGCAGATGGTGGAATTTGAATTCAATTTAAAAAAACCTGGAATTAAAAGTCGACTGATAGATGGAACAATGATGGGCTGTAAAAACCCATCTGGTTCACTAATGCCCTTTAGGGAAGGAAATCTGCCGCCCTTACATGTGACTCCAGACCCACAGCAATGTGGTTGGCTCTTAAATTGCCCTCTGAACAAGGGCAATTAGAGATGGGCGATAAATGCTGGCCTAGCTAGCGATGCCCACACCCCATGAATGAATTAAAAAAGTATGTGAAGGCTTTGGAGAGGGTACAGAAGAGATTTACTAAAATGGTTCCAGGGATGAGGGATTACAGATATGTGAATGGACTGGAGAAGCTGGGGTTGTTTTCCTTCAAGAAAGTAAAGCTGAGAGAAGATTTGATAGAAATTTGAAAATCATGAAGGGTTTAGTAGAGTAAATAAAGAGAAACTGTTTCCAATGGCAGGAGAATTAATAACTAGCGGGTACAGATTTCAAGTGATTGGTAAAAGATCCATGTGGCATGTGGAAAACTTTTATGCAGTTAGTGGTTAGCATTTGGAATGCATAGGGTAGTGGATGCAGATTCAATTATAGCATTCAAAGGAGAATTGGATAAATGCTTGAAGGAGAAGTTGTTTTAGGGTATGGAGAAAGCAGGGGAGGCGGGTTAAAGGCAAAATACTGCAGATGCTGGAAATCTGAAACAAAAACAAAAAATGCTGGAAAAACTCAGCAGGCCTGACAGCATCTGTGGAGAGAAAGACAGAGTTGACGTTTCAAGCCTGTATGACTCTTCAGAGCTAAAGGGAGGTAGAAATATGGTGAAATATACACTGTTTAAGAGGGGGCGGAACAGGTGAAGCTGGATAGAAGGCCAGCGATAGGTGGGGGCGAAGGAGAGATTGTGAAAGATGTCATAAACAAAAGGTCAAAGAGTTGTTAATAGTGGTGGTACGTTGGGATGGAGGAGAGAGCTCATGGTCTGAACTTGTTGAACTCAATATTAAGTCCGGAAGGCTGTACAACGCCTAATTGGAAGATGAGATGCTGTTCCTCCAGTTTGCGTTGAGCTTCACTGGAACATTGCAGCAGGCCAAGGACGGACATGTGGGCATGAGAGCAGGATGGCGAGTTGAAATGGCAAGCAACAGCAAGGTCTGGGTCATGCTTGCAGACAGACCGAAGATGTTCTTCAAAGTGGTCACCCAGTCTGCGTTTGGTCTCTCCAATGTAGAGGAGACTGCATTGGGAGCAGCGAATGCAGTAGACCAAATTGAGGGAAGTGCAAGTGAAGCGCTGCTTCACTTGAAAGGAGTGTTTGGGCCCTTGGATGGTGAGGAGTGGGGGAAGTAAAGGGGACAGGTGTTGCACCTTTTGCAATTGCATGAGAAGGTGCCGTGGGAGGGTGTTGAGGTGTTGGGGTTGATGGAAGAGTGGACCAGTGTGTCCCGGAGGGAATGGTCCCTACGGAATGCCAACAGTGGAGGGTGAAGGGAAGATGTGTTTGGTGGTGGCATTATGCTGGAGCTGGCAGAGGATGATCCTTTGAATGCAGAGGCTGGTGGGGTGAAAAGTATGGACAAGGGGGGCCCTGTCGTGGTTCTGGGAGGGAGAGGAAGGTGTGAGGGCGGATGCGCGGGAGATGGGCCAGACACGGTTGAGGGCCCTGTCAACCACCATGGGTGGGAAACCTCGGTTAAGGAAGAAGGAAGACACGTCAGAAGCTGTTTTGGAAAGTGGCATCATCAAATGCGACGGAGGCGAAGGAACTGAGAGAATGGGATGGAGTCCTTACAGGAAGCAGAGTGTGAGGAGCTGTAATCGAGGAAGCTGTGGAAGTCGGTAGGCTTGTAATGAATATTGGTGGACAGTCTATCACCAGAAATTGAGACAGAGGTCAAGGAAGGGAAGTGTCGGAGATGTACCATGTGAAAGTGATGGAGGGGTGGAAATTGGAAGCAAAATTGATAAATTTTTCCAGGTCCAGACGAGGCGGGCTAATTGGACAGCACTGAAAGAGATTGGATGTAGCGATTGATCTCCTGTGCTGTACTAATCTAAGATTCAATGCTTAAGGCTGCACCACAGGAGTTCTTGAAACTTAAGATTCATGAGGTTGCAGGAAAACAAAGGAGGTTATAGCCAGGACAGTTAAATGTTTACTCTGTTCAGATCCCTGATAATTTTTAATACCTCTTGGCCTCTCCTCCAAGGAAAACAGCCCCAACTTCTCCAATTCATCTACATCACTGAAGTTCCTCATCCCTGGAACCATCCTTGTGAATTTTTTTGCATTCTGTCCATTACCTTCACGAAAGTGTGGCTTCCAGAACTGGACACAGTACTCAGTCGTGGTCATACCAGTGTTTTATACAAGGTTAACATAGACTCTTTGCTCTTGCACTCTATGCCCCTATTAATAAAGTCTAAGATACTGTATGCTTTATTAACCACACTCTACCTGTTCTAGAACCTCCAGTGACTTATCCACATATATACATACCCAAGTCCCTCTGTTCCTGCATCCCCTTTGGAATTGTACCCTTTCTTTTGTATTACCTCTGTGTTCTTCCTACAAAAATGAACCATTTCACACTTCCCTGCATTGAACTTCATTTGCCACTTGTCCGTCCATTCCACCAACTTGCCTATTTGTCACATGTCTGACAGGTTTTCCCCAAAATCTTTCGTGGCTATGGAATCTGTTACTTTTGCGATGAATCAAAGATTCTGGACCAAGTTTAATAGATCATTAAACACGTTCCTGTTGTAGTAATGAACCTATAACAATATGATGGGTAATAGTTTTAACTTTTGTGGTCTGAATGTGAATTTTGGGGCACCAGTACCCTTTAGCTCTTCCCCTCTTATCAATTTATAACTTTTGTAGTAATTTATGATTTTGTCATATTTATCTTTCCTGTTTCCTTTGTGGTTACACAGCCTCTGTGTCTGGAACAAAGTGACTGACTGACTGAAGCTTTAAGGAATCCTACTTAACGATGAAGTAACCTGTAATTGCATTACAGATGGCTTTCGTAAAGTACTGAATGTTGATGCAGGCATAGTTAAACAGGAACGTGATGGGCCTGTAGAATTTCAACACCCTTATTTCAAGCAAGGACAGGATGAGTTATTGGAAAACATAAAAAGAAAGGTGAGCTCCCTAAGTTCCAATGTATTGCAGAAATTTTTTTTTTCATTTTTTTGTTTTCTTTTGTGCCGTGTCCTTTTTCTACTTTCCAGTTAATTTGTTTGACTTTTTTGCTGACTTTGTGAATTGTTCTATTTGTGTTCCTTTCAGCAACGAGTTTCTTAAACTATTCAATATCACAAGTAGTTCTGACAGCGGAAGGTTAGGGGTGGGAATAGAAGAAAGTGATAGCTGAGGCTGAAGGATATAGTATCTAATCCGAACTCATGCCACAGTATCTAATCTGAAATAGTGAGAGTGTCTCCAGTGATTAGGCCAGCTTCCTTATGTGCTTTTACCCCAAAAAAAATGTTGATTGAAATTATGCTGCATTTTGATGGTAGATCCTGAAGAGGGTTATCCTTTTATGCGGATAATTGAAAATTTAAAGTCTTGAAGGAACTAAAGGTGTTCCTAAACTTAAACCTTGAGTTCAGATTTATACCTACAGCCTGTTGAATTCTGAATCTGGTTATATATGTGAATTCCTTAATTACGTGTTCCTTTATTGTGAAATATCCGAGAAAAGTGATCTTTGGGACAGGTTACACACTGGAACTAATTCTGAGATGGTCTTGATTTGCTTTGCACTATGGGGGCGAGTTCAAGTCTGCTATTAAACACGATTATCTCATTCACTCTATCCAAGTTGCTATGCCACTCCTGCACCATTACTTGTCGTGTCTCCAAAGGAGCTATCTTTGGCTATTCTTCAATTACATGCTGCATATCATCCAAAAGCACAGCATTAGCTTTCACATGTACATTGACAGCACTCAGCTCACTACATCTTTCAACCCTCTTCATTGTCTCTAAATTAGTACACTGCTTGTCTGACATATGGAAAAGGAAAGCCATTGCTTTTGGTCCCCGCCACAAACTCCTTTCCCTAGTTACTAACTCCGTCCTTCTCCATGTCACTGATGCTGAACCAGATGTTTGCAGCTTTGGTATCCTATTTGACCCCTAGCTGAGTTTGCGAACCATCACTATCACTTCCTAACCCTGTAACAGCGTTCAACTCCACTTGCCTTAGCTCATCTGCTGCTGAAACCTTCATCTATGCCTTTGTTACTTCCAGGCATGACTATTCAGTGTACTCCTGGACTGTCTCCCAATTTATACGTTCTGTAATCTTTAGATCTTTTAAAATTCTGCTGCCGTGTCCATATCACACAAAGTCTCGTTCACCAGCCACACCTGTACTTGTTGACTTACAATGAGCCCCAGTTAAACAGTATCTCGATGTTTAAAATTTCCATCCTTGTTTTCAATTTGTTCTGTTGCCTCACTCCACCCTTTCATTGCCCTCCAACTCTCTGAGATATGTGTTCCTCCTCTTGAGCATCTGCGATTTTAATCACTCGACCATTGGTGGCCGTGGCTTTGGCTGCCAAGGCCTTGTGCTCTAGAATTCCCTCCCTGAATCCCTTTTCAGGCACTTCTTTCAGAGGAATTAACATACATGAACATTTACTTGAGCTTTTATATGTACTTGAATTTTATGGTTTTTTTTAAGGAGGTCATACAGATTGTGGGTTAGAGGCAGTAAACTCTACATGTTCTAGTATTGTACCTAAACTCCAAAATTATGCTCCAGTGTATTAGTGCAGCGCTCTAATTCTTCTAACTATCCCAACATCTTTTTTCAATTGAGTTTGGTTCTCAGTGGACAGCAATAGAAATGTAGCTGCCTGCCATTTGTACCTTTGATTGTGCTTACTCAACTTATGTAACTGTGCTTACATTAACTTAGGTATCTTCGATTAAGCCAGAAGAAGCTAAAATCCAGCAAGAAGGCTTGAATGCAATTTTATCCAGTGTGCAGGAAATACAAGGAAAACAAGAAAACCTTGATTCGAGATTGACTTCCTTGAAATGGTATTGCTGTGCTCCGTTCTTTTGTAACTGCATTCTAATTAAAAAACAGCTTGTGTTAGCTAGACAACCAGTGTAGGGACAGTATTTTCTGTTCCTTGACTTGGGTCTTTTGGATCACTTGAGTGCATCAAATAGAAGAATGAAATGAGAATTGGGATCCCCTACAAATGTGAACATTTCTCTGGGTGCCTTCTCTTACCATTGGACATCATGTGAAATGTTTTATATTTGCCTCAATTTTTCAGTTTAAAGAAAAATGTTTCAAAGTATTAGTTTGAGTTGTTGAGCCCTTTCTGAATTTCTAATAAAGAGGCACACCTTGATATATCCTGCAAGATTTGCTTCATAATCCTACAATTTACAATCCAATTTCATAATAGGATCTATTTGTCGTTTATCTGTGTTTCCCAAACACTAAGGTACATTGCCTGGTGATTCCTGACAGATTAGTGAGTTAATTAAATCAGTAGCAGGCAGAGGGTCTCAGCCTTGACTCCTAGCCTTTGTTGAGTTATGTATTTTCAGCATATAGAACCTAAATTTAAAATAGTGCCTCTGGATCAGTTGTTGACCAAAATCTCCATACTTGCTTTCAAGTGAAATCTCCAAGATATATGTAAGTAGATGATGGAGCTTGAATACCCACCGTGGTAAAATAGACTGTCAACGCTCATTGTCAAGGTTCACAAAAGAATGATGATTGTTTGGGTGATATACTGAAGGATGACCAGTGCTTACAGAGTAAAATGCCTTTGAGAAGCAAAACATTACTTCAAAGAGAGGCAGGCTAGTGAGACCAGAAGTTAAAATATAAACTTGTGAAATGGATATCTTAAATAATGAGGCGTTTATATAAAAGGTACTAATTGCCTAGTGACAGCTTGGCGTATTTGGTAGCATTTTCATTGTTTGTGTTTGATGGTGAGAATTCAAAGCGGTACACAGAGGATGTGGCATCTATCAATATTACCTTCCCTTTCTTTTCCACATTCCTCGCACTCCACCACCACCCCCCCTTCTCCACCACGACATTAAGCTTTAGTAAACTGGCATTCCATGATTGCATGGATATTTGATTATCTCCATTTCAGTTTGAACTATTAAAGTAGCATCGTTGTCAGTTTGGCATTTACAAAAGTTGTTTTTTCTGTGCACCAACAGGGAAAATGAAACACTTTGGAGAGAGATTGCAGATCTTAGGCAGAAACATACACAGCAACAGCAAGTAATCCGACAGGTTTGTTTTTGCCTCACTTGTTCAACTTTCATGCAATTGTGACATCTGACTGGAGAAAAACATCCTTGAAATTCATTTTGTGCAGTCAAGTGACACTCTGCCCCCGCTGTGCCTATTGCTAAATGTCAAACAACAAATTGTATTTGTATAGCGCCTTTAATGTAACAAAACATCAAGGAGCCCAGATGAAGGCTCTTAATTGGTTTGCTCTGGTCTTCTGCAACTAGAAGGCTCACTAATTGGGAGGTTGAGTTCGTGACCCAAAAATGGTCTTGCTGTTGTACCAGAGACTAAGACAGTAAGATTTTGTCCATGATGATAGGTCCCACATGTATGTTGGCAACACAGTTCTATCTCACTATCACCGCATGCGATCTGCAAAGCCAGTTTGTCTGATATCTATTCCTGAATTGGCTGCAATGTTTTCCATTTAAACTTTGGTTCCCTAACGACTGATTCCATTCCCCTTCTCGGCCACTGTCTTAATGTGAACTGGACTGTTCAATCTCAGCATCTTTCTTGACCCTGAGCTGAGCATTCGACCCGCTATCCTTCCCACCACAAATGCCACCTATTTCTTCCTGCATAACATCACCAATCCTATCCCTGCCTCAACATTTATTACTTCCTAACTCTACTATTCCAGTGCCCTATTGGCTGGCCCTCTATCTTTCATCACCCTCCTCCAGTTTTGTAACCCTTGGATCTCTCTCTTCCTCTCTCTCTTGTGTATTATGCACCCCCCATCCCCATTGCCCCACCATTGCTAGCTGTACTTTTTGTCATCCAGGCCTTAAGTAATCTCTAATTGACCCTCCTTGTAACAGCTATTTGACTAAGCTTTAGACACCTATGGCTCTTGGCTCCAGCTTTTGCCTAATTGTGCTGCTGTGAAACATCTTGGGATGTTTTAAAGGTGGTATATGAATGAAAGTTGCTTGGAGGTCTTGTATTTTTGAGATCTGTTAACATCCCTTGTTTACCTTCAACGCTAAGTATTGAAAAGAAAAAAAATGAATTGATCTTTCGTAAAAGACATTAATTTTTTACTGCCATTTTCAGTAGGATCTTACTAGATTTGACCTATTGTATGATTTTCTATTAAGACAAGAATGTTGATTTCATTATGGACTTCATTTTGGATTTTTGATTATAAATGGTTGTACTCCATGTTTTTCAGATTATTAAATTTATCGTTAGTTTGGTCCAGAATAACCAAATTGTTACCTTGAAGCGGAAAAGGTGTGTATGACTATTTTGTTAATGTTTGATAATATTAGCGCCTCATTTTCTTTGCTGTTGTTTGGAAACATTCTAAGGTTCCACTTAACTGATGTACTTACTTAATTTGTGTAAATATAATTTTAGCTTTTAGATCTAAGAAGCTCTACGTTCAAACAATTTTTAGAATAGTAACTTTTAATTCATCTGGATTTATTAAGTATTTGCTTCCTAATCAGTCAATTTCCTGAGGTGGTTAAGTGTTAATGAATTTACTGTGTTTTCTTCAATAAGTACCATGTATTTGTACAGCAAGTATACTGTGCATTATTTGATACATTGTGACATTGTTCAAGGATTGCTAATTTCCTGAAATTCATACAGTATATGAATACATGCTCACAACCAGTTTTACATTTAAAAGTTAAACATTAACCTGCAACTCTTCAAAGCAATTGCAGATAGTCATTTTTTAAACACTCAAATTATAACAACTCACCAGCCAAAACATCTTACAATTTCTTCAATTCTCCAGTTGCTAGGTTTGTTCTACCTTTTAGCACTGATATTACTTATTTTCAGATCTTATAGTTTGATCTGGAGTGAATGTTTGTTAAACTCATAATTATGAATGATCAATTTTATTATTACTTGACAAAATCAGTCATCTCAGATATTGGAGTGTGCCAATATAAAATGTATGTTTAAACCAGACACATCTATGAATTAATTAAGATTTTTTTGTGTGTGTTACTTTATTAAACAAATGCCAGTGCAGTTTAATAATAAAGATGGACACTTATCACAAGTTTAATCTTTAAAAGTGTTTTGTGAGCTCTGTTGATTTTTAGAAATCTGATACTAATTCTAATTAGAGCATGATATAAATTTGAGTTTTTTTAAAATCCCATCAACTGGTTTGTCACTGTTAATGAATTGCATTGCAAAATAATAGCCATTGAATGTTTAAAACTCTGGACCAAAAGTGCATAGACCTTACAGTGTGCAACTGTTCACAATCAGCTATTTTAACCTGAATTTTGAATATCACACAATAACATGAGCTTGTCATACAATCAATTCTGATCACAAATTTAGTGCTGATTTTTCTAAAATGTTAATGAGATTTGTAGGACATGAGTCTTGGATTGCCATTGCACTGCAGGTTGCCACTTCAGGCTGGAATCTATAAAGTACAATACACAGCCAGGTGATCTGAGTTGTACTGTTAGCAGTATAGTGCTTTGGGTTCCATTGGGTTAGGTGAGAACCTACATCTTGGAATGTTTTCATGGAAATTATTACAAGAAATTTGTTGGGGGATATGTACAGTCTAATAGATTAGAGGCTCACAAGCAAATTTATAGTTTCCAGGAAGTCTAATGGGTTATTTTGGCACCATTAAAACATGTTAAGTATCAACTGTAGTTAAATTACTTATGAAATGAGCTAGTAGATGTATCCTGTGTTTCTGTACAATGCTTGGGAATCAGATGATCCCAAGCTACACTACCACTTAGATGCCTCATGAATCTTTGCATTGACCATAAATTAATTGAGTAATATCACCCTCTATCATTAGAACATAATCTATTCATGGATAATGGTCAGTGAAGACTAGTGCAGGACTTATCCTTGCAATTTGTGTTTTCTCTCATATGCATATTAATTAATCAGAAAGCAAGAAGCATTTCACATAGCTCATTTTGACTGTTTGAAATATGACTTTAAGATGGCGTATGTGCTGTCTTAGTTCATTTTAAGGGGTTATATACATACTTAACTTTGTTTTCTTTGTTTCCAGGCCAATTATGATTAATACCACTGGACCTTCTAAGCCAAAGTATTTTCATCATATAGTAAAAGAGCCAGATGATACAACACATGTAAGTAGAAACCTTTTGTACTTTTTTTTTTAAATAAGGTGATATGAACTTGAAAAGAATTTACAATACATATCCTTTTTCCTGGTAGGTACCTGTGCATGGACCTAATGGTGTGAAGCAGTGTGTCAGAACGGTAGATGACATTGTTATTTGTGACATCACAGACACATCAGCAGAAAAAACTGAAGAAGAGGAAGTATCAACATTTACTGTTAACGAGTATGAGTTCAATTCCTAATTGGTTTGATCTTCGTGTGCTTCAATCATCAAATTACAGCACTCAATTATAGAAATAAGTTCTAAATTATAAATGCCATTGCGCTACAATTTTGGTGGTAGAAAATTGCTTTAAGAAAGAAACAGCTGCTATTGGCCTCTCATTCTCTGCTTAATACCATTGTCTAACCCGTACGTTGAGGTGTTCTTGTTTTCGATCAACTAACTTTATAATGTTAATTCCTAAAAGTTTTAAATATCTTTTTATTTTGGGGCTCTATACCACTGACTTGACTCAATGGATTCAGAACTTCCTGAAAATGAATCTGTCTCCTATGATCTTGCTTTATTTTTATCAGTAATTTGCTTTTGGTTGAATTGCATGGTTGGTTACCAACATAATGTAATCAAAGTGTCAGTATGACTTGGTTGGTAGCACTTTCGTCCCTATGTCGTAAGGGTTCGTGCTCTTGGTAGACACACAAGAGAGATGGTTGTGAATTCAAGATCCGCTTCAGGACTGAGCACGATCTAGGCTGATAATCTATGTGGTACGGAAGGAAGAATGTGCCCTCTTTCAGGTGCATTAGTAACCAGGGGGGCACATTCATCTATTTATGTAGATATAAAAGATTTATAACACTTTTTGAATGTGTTTCAGCCAGCATTCTTCCTATTACTCGCATCACCAAAAGAGATTTAGCTGGCTGTTCATCCACAGTTTGTGGACCTTGTTTTGCAGAAATAAATTGCTATGTGTGCCTGCATAAGTGACTACAAAGGACACATAATTACATCAAAGCATGTATCATTTGCCAGCATATTATTTTTCCTTCAAATTGAATAAGTGGAAAACTATAAGATGGTGAGCACAGAAATGCTGAACCCATCCAATGTTGTTTTGCATGATAAAATGTCTTTGTAAAAGTGCATATTTCTAACTTATTGTCAGCATCATCTAGAAAAATTCAGGTCACAACTGACAATTTTTGATTGCTATACCTTACACAGCATGGTGATTGCAAGTATCTTTATGACTAAAGTCGATGCTTTGCAGATGGCTGTCTGACATAGACTATAAAGATTGTTTCTCTCAGCCATTAAGGTAGGAAGTATGCTGGGGCTGCAGAACTGTTTGGTTCAGTCATAGTGATTGCAGCTAATCAGCATGCTGATTTGCCACTTTTCATGCAATATATAATTGAAAATGTAACCTACTGTCACCAGGGTGCTTCTGAAAATATGGCCAAACATTTCCATATCTTACTGATGTCATTGAGCCTGCTATTTCAGTCTTCTTTGTTATTAGGTGCCTTTATCTGCATTAATTGTCTCCCAAGGTGTTCATCTCTGTCTGCAGATGAGGTTCTGCAATGGGCATAGAATATCCCACATTCTGTTAAGCATACCTTCAGTAATCCTCTCCTGCCAAAAATTCAACTGGGGGAAACTTAATGGTGCTAGTAATGGTATGTGGGAAGAAAATTATGCAGTGATTTGCAGAAAGGCTCAACAGACCCAGGGACCAATGGGGAGAAAAATCATTGAGAGATCCACAAAATGACATTTAAATTGATTAACTAGTTGCCCTTTGTTTGAAGATTAAGTTCTTGATAGGTTATGGATATTGTTCTTTGGCTCCCATGATGGAAGAAGAGATTTGTTATTAATGTTGATTTTTAAAATTTTGTTCTTAGTTTTAGTATATAGTTCTTCATGCAGTCTGCAAAAAATACTAATATTAGAGAAATGTTCCCTGTATCATCTTTTAAATTCAAAGCTTTGTATATTTTTAGTGACATGCCCGGAGTCATAGAACAGGAAAATCCTTTGTGTGAAGAAAATACTAAAAATCAGGAGCAGCTTGCATCATCTGAGATAATGGATGTATGCAGTACTGACCATGTTATGAACACTATGATGAATGATAATATTGAAACAACAAACACTGAATCATCAATCAGTTCTGAAGATCCTATTTCCATGATGGACTCCATTTTGAATGAGAATGCAGTTATTTCACAGAACATAAACCTTCTTGGCAAGTGAGTAAATGTGAAGAATATTATGATGTATATGTATTATGAATTTTCCTGATGTCCTGGCCAATTTTTTCCCCCTTAGCCAACATAATTGGAAATAAGTTACTTAGTCATCCATTAATTTACTGTCATCCATTAATTTACTGTATGGGAGGTCTTGCTGAGTGCAAATTGGTTGCAGTATTTATTTTGCTTAAGTGATCGCACTAATCCATTTCAGGTGCCCTAAATTGGAATGTAAGTTCAAGTTTGTTCTTTCTGGACAGCGTAGCACCAGCCTACACACCATATTTAAGAGTCTGGATGTAGTCTAAAAGTATGTTTATCTTACGGTCATTGCCTATAAATGATCCCCTGAGAGTTCATTTTGTTATTGTGTATTTTATCTTAATGTAAAATGCTAAAACCCATTTGAATTTGAGCTTATTTGGAAGATCAGTATTGTGTGAATTGCCTTATGCTGAGCTGTAGACAACTGACTCCAAATTGCTTCATGAGTATAGTTTTTCTACTGATGCATGCATTTATAAATCCTTGCACTTTGCTATTAATGTTAACAATCACTCTGGTCACAGTTCTTATTAAATAGCCAGTGAATCAGTTCTTCTTTGAAAGCTGCCTTGAGATTCATTCAGTTCGAGATTTATTTGAGCATTTAAACAATCTCTCGTTTTGCAGGATAGAACTTATGGATTATTTGGACAGCATTGACTGTAGTTTAGAAGATTTTCAGGCAACGTTATCAGGAAAACCGTTCAACGTGGATTCAGATATTCTATCAGATGTAAGTACCCATTATTTGGCTGTGTCTTAATTCAGTCTTAGAATTAGGCTTGGAAATAAATCAAAGCTGCATTTCAGTTGTTATATGGCACATGAGCTAAAACTACACTCAAAATGATTGCTTTAGAGTTGTATTTCTTTGAATTATGGTATTTATCTCTTTTTGCCTCTTATTCAAAAGTGCTGTCACTTTGTCTAATGTGTATATAGAAGCTAATGTGCTTCACTTAGAATCCAGAAACATGCAAGGAGGAAGAATGAATTTTGCCATACCTTACACTTATAAGGAATAGTAATCTTGTTTCATAAACCCCTTGCTGTGCCGACAACCAGCTTCACATTAAACTAGTTTGCTAACTTCATACAGTCAGCCATGTTGCTTTCTGGGTCTTATGTAGGAATTCATGGGTAAGTTTTAATTTTTCCCTTGGTCCGATTACCTTCAGTACCAGGTGAAGAGGGCTACTTCATGTTTTCCATCTCATATCAAAGTTAATGTTAACTGATGGTGACTATATTCAATGTACTAGACACTACCTACCAAAAGATCCAATCACTGGCCCTGTTGAGGATGACTTTGTAGAGTTACCTTTTTAACTAGAAAAACAAGATGATTATTTCAGTGAGTTGGATGAGATAGGGCCTTATTTTTTTCATAAGACCTAATAGCATTGCAGAGGCTCAACACAGATGAATTTATGATGTCTTATTTTGAAGTCCAGCTGGCTGCGTCCACAAGCTTGAGATGGACCTATCTGCTTGCCAAATCATTTTGTCAGCTTCACTCAAGTGTTTGGCAGTCAGCAACCATATGGGAGAAGTTGCAACAGACTGGGGCCTCATCCTCCCCAGAAAGGATGTCTGGAGGGTTCATTTGTGGCCTAATTACCTATACATTCCTCATAACTTTTCAGGTACAGAAAAGTCAATTACTTCTTGAAGAATTGAAATTGATAGCATTTTATATCAACACATTCCAGATACAAATGGCCCTCCTGCTGGACTCATGGATTCCAATTTATGCATTAGTAACCCACTTAAACTGGATTTACTTACAGCATCTACCCTTCCTGTCTAAAAGTGTGTGCGTTCCGGTCTAGATAACACAGAGCAGCAGCCACATAAGAATACCTTGAATTGTAATAGTTTTAAAAATTGCAAGAGTTAAGTGGTCACTGATGACTGTTCACTGTTCCTTCCTGACCATCATTTTCTAATCTTCACTGGATGCAGGTGTGGTGCTGGAGGATTAGAGGTCTGCTAATGTTGTGTCATTTGTTTAAAAATGGAGCAAGGGATAGACCAAATAATTACAGGCCAGCCAGTCTAACCTAGATGGTGGGCAAATTGTTGGAATCCATTTTTTGAGAGCTAGGATAAACTGTCACTTAGGCACCAGGCAATCAAGGACTGTCAGCATGGGTTTGTTATGGGGAGATTGTGTCTTGACTAACTTGATTGAATTTTTTGAGGTTTAATAAGGGTAGTGCGGTTGATGTGGCCTACGTGGATTTAGAAAAGTTTTGGCAAGGTCTCACATGGCAGACTGGTTTAAAAAAAAAGCTCATGGAATCCAGGGGAATGTAGCAAGCTGGATACAAAATTGGCTCAGTGGCAGGAAGCAAAAGGTAATGGTTGACGGGTGTTTGTGCGACTGAAAAGCTGTTTCCAGTGGGGTTCCACAGGGCTCGACACTAATCTCCTGCTTTTTGTGGTATATATTAATGATTTGGACTTGAATGTAGGGGGTATGATGAAGAAGTTTGCAGACAACACAAAAAAATAGCCGTGTGGTTGATAGTGAGGAGGGAAGCTGTAGACTGTAGGAAGATATCAACGGGCTGGTCAGATGGGCAGTAAAGAGGTAAATGGAATTCAACTTGGAGAAGTGTGAGATGATGCATTTGGTGAGGTCAGACAAGGAAAAGGAATACACAATAAATGGGAGAATACTGAGAGGTGTAGAGGAAGTTAGGGACCCTGGAGTGAATTTTTTAAAAATTTATTCACGGGATGTGGGCTATGCTGGCTGGGCCAGCATTTATTGCCCATCCCTAGTTGCACTTGAGAAGGTGGTGGTCAGCTGCCTTCTCGAACTGCTGCAGTTCATGTGGTGTGGGTACACCCACAGTGCAGTTAGGAAGGGAGTTCCAGGATTTTGACCCAGCGACAGTGAAGGAACGGCGATATATTTCCAAGTCAGAATGGTGAGTATCTTGTAGGGGAACTTCTAGGTGGCGGTGTTCCCGTCTTATCTGCTGCCCTTGACCTTCTAGATGGTAGCGGTCGTGGGTTTGGAGGGTGCTATTGAAAGAGCCTTGGTGAATTCCTGCAGTGCATCTTGTAGATGGTACACACTGCTGCTACTGTGCATCGGTGGTAGAGGGTGTGAATGTTTGTGAATGTGGTGCCAATCAAGCAACCTGCTTTGTCCTGGATGGTTTCAAGCTGCTTGAGTGTTGTGGGAGCTGCACTCATCCAGGCAAGTGGGGAGTACTCCATCACACTCCTGACTTGTGCCTTATAGATGGTAGACAGGCTTTAGGGAGCCAGGAGGTGAGTTACTCATTGCACAATTCCTAGCCACTGACTTGCTCTTGTAGCCATAGTATTTATATGGCTAGTCCAGTTCAATTTCTGGTCAATGGTAACTCCCAGGATGCCGATAGTGGGGAATTCAGTGATAGTAATGCCATTGAACATCAAGGGACGCTGGTTGGATTCTCTCTTGTTGGGGATGGTCATTGCCTTAAACTTGTGTGGCATGAATGTTACTTGCCACTTGCCTGGATATTGTCCAGGCCTTGCTGCATTTGGACATAGATTGCTTCAGTATCTGAGGAGTCGCAAATGGTGCTGAACATCCCCGCTTCTGACCTTATGATGGAAGGATTTTTATTGATGAAGCAGCTGAAGATGGTTGGGCCGAGGACACTCCCCTGAGTAACTCCTGTAGTGATGCCCTGGAGCTGAGATGACTGACCTCCAACAGCCACAACCTTCTTCCTTTGTGCTAGGTATGGTTCCAACCAGCGAAGAGTTTTCCCCCTGATTCCCATTGACTCTAGTTTTGATAGGGCTCCTTGATGCCACACTCTGTGAAATGCTGCCTTGATGTCAACGGCAGTCACTCTCCCTTCACCTTGGGAGTTCAGCTCTTTTGTAAATGTTTGAACCAAGGCTGTAATGAGGTCATGAAGCAGCAGGACAAATTGATAAGGTGTTTAAGAAGGCATGCGGAATGTTTTCCTTTATTAGCCGAGGCATAGAATATAAGAGCAGGGAGGTTATATTGGAGCTATATAAAACACTAGTTGGGTCACAACTTTAGTACACAATGCAGTTCTGGTCACCTCATTACAGAAAGGATGTAATTGCACTAGAGACGGTATAAAGGAGAGTTACAAGGATGTTGCGAGAATTGGAAAATTGCAGTTATGAGGAAAGGTTGGATAGGCTGGGGCTGTTCTCCTTTGAATAGAGAAGGCTGAGGGGGAGATCGCACAAGGTTGTGAGGGGCCTGAATAAAGTGGATGGGAAGGACCGACTTCCCGTAGAAGAGAGGTTAGTTTCAAGGGGGCATAGATTTAAAGTGATTGGTAAAAGGTTTAGAGGGGAAAAGAGGATAAATCTTTTCACCCAGGAGGTTGGTATGGATCTGGAACTCACTGCCTGAAAGAGCAATAGAGGCAGAAACCCTCAAGCCATTTAATAGTTGTGGCCAAATAGTACCTGAAGTCCCATAACCTCCAGGGCTATAGATCAAGTGCTGGAAAATGGAATTAGCTGGGGGGCTCATTTTTAGGCCAGCGCAGGTGGGATGGGCAGAGTGGCTGCCTCCTGTGGTGTTAATTTTTCTACATTTTTTAAATACCTGGAAAGGAGGAAAGTGCATAGATGTGGGGAGAGGGCAGGGGGAGTGGCAGTATACGAATTGGACTGAGCATGAACACGTTGGACCAAATGGCCACTTTTTGTTTTAATGATTCTATGACTTGGAAGTTTCTAAAACCTAATTGGGCCAGGCACTGGTAAAGACCTCATCACACTGTTTTGTGAGGGAATATCCCCAGTTTCCAATTTTGGGGGAGAAAGAAATTATGAAACATTTTTTAAAATTTGTTTTCTCCCTGCAGAATAAGCCATTCGCAAATGAGGTTATCTAACAACTAATTTATTGGGACCATTTCCTCCGCAGCACCCTGGTCCACTCCTCAGTCACCCCCAAAACCGCACCCTTCCCTACAGCACCTTTCCATGCTATTGTGGAGATGAAGCGCCTGCCCTTCTCTCTCCTCCCTTCTCACCATCCAACACCCCAAACACTGCTTCCAGGTGAAACAGTGATTTTCTTGTACTACTTTCAATTCAGTATACTGTATTTGCAACACTGAGAACAAACGCAGACTGGGTGACCACTTTGCGGAACACCTTTACTCAGTCTGCAAGCATAATCTCGAGCTTTCAGTCATCTGTCTATCTCTCATTTCCACACTCTATCACGCACACTCACACTCTCTCTCCTAACCTTGCTCACTTTCTGACCTTTCTGTCCTTGGTCTAAACAGTGTTCCAATGAAATTCAATGTAAGCTTAGGGAACAGCACCTCATCTTTCAACTGGGCACTTTACAGCTTTTGGACTCAACATTCAGTTGAACAATTTTAGATCATAACCTCTGCCCCAATTTTGTGTTTTGTTTTCTGCTGGTTTGTTTTTTCTCTTGTTTCTTTCTGAATTACTTTGCATTTAGACGGCTGCTATCTTGCCATTCACACCACCATTAGACACACCCTTTGTTTCTTGTCCCATTACCACTCCCTTTGGCTTTTGATGATGGAATCTTTTGTCATTTAAACTCTCCTGCCCTCCACCATATCACAGACTTTCCCTTTTGACTCTCCTTGTTTTAATTTTAAGCAAGTGAAAACATTTCTAAATTTTTTCATTTCTGTTGAAGGGTCACAGACCTAAAGTGCATACTTTGTTCTCCACAGATGCTGCAGACCTACTGAGCATTTCCAACCTTTTCTGCTTTCTATTTCTGATTTCCAGCACCACAATATTGCTTTTTTATAACTAGTCCATTTCCAGGTCCTATCAGTGGTGCTCTGAAGACTCTAAAGAGCTGAATGAGAGTGACTTTTGTCTCTTCCGACTTCCTTAGTTGGTGCCTCCTCTGGTTGAAATTGGAATTAAGGGTTGATTAAAATATATTGTTCTCACTTTTGGAAATGTATTTTCAATGTAAAATGCATGGGTGTACATATGAGGAAAGGATATCCTCGAATCAAAAGGCTCAGGGGTCACCTAATGGAGGTCTTTAAAATTGTGAAAGGTTTTGATAAGTGGATACAGAAACAATGCTTGGTCTTGTGGGGAATAGCATACCTAGAGGCCATCAATATAAGACAGTGACCAAGAAATCCTTTAGGGAATTCAGAAGAGTGTGTGGAGCTCACCACAGGGAGTAGTTGAAGCAAATAGTATTCTTGCACTTTAGGGAAAGCTAGACAAACATTTGAAGGAGAAGGGAATAGATAGTTACGATGGTAAATTTAGATGAAGAAAGATGGGAGGAGGTTCAAGTGGAGCATAAACACAGGCATGGACTGTTTGGGCCGAGTGGCCTGGTTTTTTTTTGCCATATATCTAATGTTATTTTTTGTTTTCTGTTGTTGATAAATATTCACGTAAAGTTTCCCAACGGAACATATTTTAAAAAAAGATGCGAAGTAATTGATTTGTGGAAAGTAACTGAGGGAGGGAGAGTGGGCCCGTTATACATAAATAAATATGGCCTTGAATACTTCTTATTGAAAACCTTGACAGTTAAAAAGTAAAATCCAGTTGACTGCATTCCTCTTAACAAATTATACATTTTTGTACATATAGTGGGTTTGGTACCCATGCTGCTTATGAAAACGTTTAATATCAATTCATTTCTTATGGAAGTAGGATATAATTTACTAATATGCTACATTGTTAAAAGAAATCATTCAGGAAATAATTTTCCCGAATATAGCAAGGCATCTCATCTGCCATCAGCATGCAGGAAAATATAGCGCCTCACATTTCATTAACAGGTACAAAGCTAGTTGTAATTTTTTGTACATGATATTTGAGTTCTGGAAACAGAGTTCCAAAGGAAATATCCTGGAGTGTGATGTTTACTCTCAGATCTCCCCTCCAAATTGTGCATCTGATGCCTGCTTATTTATAGGATAACTTCTTGATTTCTCATATATTTTAGACGAAACCAAGAAAGCTAAAGATAAATAATGTCTACAGATGATCATTTGATGATCTTATGCTGTGCATGGAATACCGTCTGAATGTCCTTTGTATTATATTGTTAACAACAGCCAGGAAAGCATTGATCTGAAATTTGCTTTCACTTTCAGTAACAATTTTAAACGGATGAACCTGCAGTCGAGTAAACTGTGATCCATAGGGGCAATATCAATTCTGATAGTATTAGGGCCACATTAGAAACCTTAAATGCAAATATAAGTCTCCCTCCAGAACAGAGTGGAATGTAACTGGAAGGATGGTGAGCAAGATAAAACTGTGCACTGCTAAAATTTATTACAGATTTATATATTGTTCACAAATCATTTAAGTTCAATATGTTCACGTGAATTTCTGTTTCTAATGCCAGGTATCGGGAGCTAAAGAAAACCGTAATGGAACAGAACCTAAGGTGGATGAAAGCAAGTCTTCTGATACTGGTTAGTGGTTGTAGGATTTGTGGTATATTAACTGGCATAAGAGTGCAGCTGGAGCAGTTGTAATGAGACTAGAGGTGAATTTTCCTGTTCCTCCTCCCCTTCTGCATTTAATTCACCTAGGTGCTGGACACGAATAACATGCCTGAACTGCACTTTATATGAGTTCTGAATATGCAGAGCCTTGTGGTCAGATCATTAGTGAGGCCCATTCATACTCTGACCATAGTCCCACCTCCAGACTCTTAAGATCCATTGAAAAGCTGGAATAGAAAAGTATTTGCCTTTTTAGGCCTCCCTTACCTTGAAATCTGAGGGGCTCCAGCTGCAATGCCAAATTTCTCTCTCACCTGTGTCATCATACCCTTTCAGTAAGATACAGTCCTGAGTCCTCCTGGTGGGGTGCACTTATAGTGCTGTCTTTCTCATGGAGACAGTGGATACCTAGTGTCACCCTATCGGCCCTGATCAAAATAATCCTGAAATTACTTTTAAGAACATTACACTAACATTACATGAATGTGTGTACATCCTTTTTGGAAGAATGCATCATCTTGAGAAAGCCTTAGGGTTCCTTGAAGATTTTTATTTCATTCATGAAACAGTGCATCACTAGCCAGGCAACTAGGGATGGTCAATAAGTGCTGGCCCAGCAAGCGAAGCCCACATCCTGTGAATGAATTTTTTTTTAAAAAGGCCAGGCAGCCCACCCCTAATTGTCCTTGAGGTAGTGTTGGTGAGCCACTTTGAACTGCTACAGTCTGTGTGGTGCAGGTGCACCACCAGTGGTGTTAGGGAGGGAGTTCCAGTATATTGGTCCTGCAACAATGAAGAAACAGTGATGTCTTTCCAAGTTGAAACGTTGTGTGACTTGGAGTGGAACTTGAATGAGGATGTTCCTCTCTGCCTGCTGCTCTTGACGTTTTTGGCATTAGAGGTCATGGGTTTGGGTTGGGTGCTGTCAAAGATGACTTGGCAAGAGCACAGTGCATCTTGTAGGTGATACACACTGAGTTGCTTTGCCCTGGTTGGTGTCAAGCTTAGACTGTTGGCAAGGCACACATCCAGGTAAGTGAAGAATATCCCAGCATAGTTCCTTGCTTTGTGGATATTATAAAGACTTTGGGGAGTCTGGTGAGTCACTCGCTGCAGAATACTCTGCGTCTGACCTAGTCTCATTGTCAGCAGTATTTATCTGGCTCTGAGGTGCCTATTGTAGGCGACTTGGCCAACCTATAGCTTGCATCTCAAAGCACGAGAGAAGTACCAGCAGTGGAGCCTTTGCCAAGGCCCCCCCTGCCGGACCGCTGGTGCCTTTGCCAAGGCCCCCCCTGCCGGACCGCTGGTGCCTTTGCCAAGGCCCCCCCTGCCGGACCGCTGGTGCCTTTGCCAAGGCCCCCCCACACCGGACCGCTGGTGCCTTTGCCAAGGCCCCCCCCACCCCGGACCGCTGGTGCCTTTGCCAAGGCCCCCCCCACCCCGGACCGCTGGTGCCTTTGCCAAGGCCCCCCCCACCCCGGACCGCTGGTGCCTTTGCCAAGGCCCCCCCCACCCCGGACCGCTGGTGCCTTTGCCAAGGCCCCCCCCACCCCGGACCGCTGGTGCCTTTGCCAAGGCCCCCCCCACCCCGGACCGCTGGTGCCTTTGCCAAGGCCCCCCCCACCCCGGACCGCTGGTGCCTTTGCCAAGGCCCCCCCCACCCCGGACCGCTGGTGCCTTTGCCAAGGCCCCCCCCACCCCGGACCGCTGGTGCCTTTGCCAAGGCCCCCCCCACCCCGGACCGCTGGTGCCTTTGCCAAGGCCCCCCCCACCCTGCACCGCTGGTGCCTTTGCCAAGGCCCCCCCCACCCCGGACCGCTGGTGCCTTTGCCAAGGCCCCCCCCACCCCGGACCGCTGGTGCCTTTGCCAAGGCCCCCCCCACCCCGGACCGCTGGTGCCTTTGCCAAGGCCCCCCCCACCCCGGACCGCTGGTGCCTTTGCCAAGGCCCCCCCCACCCCGGACCGCTGGTGCCTTTGCCAAGGCCCCCCCCACCCCGGACCGCTGGTGCCTTTGCCAAGGCCCCCCCCACCCCGGACCGCTGGTGCCTTTGCCAAGGCCCCCCCCACCCCGGACCGCTGGTGCCTTTGCCAAGGCCCCCCCCACCCCGGACCGCTGGTGCCTTTGCCAAGGCCCCCCCACCCCGGACCGCTGGTGCCTTTGCCAAGGCCCCCCCACCCCGGACCGCTGGTGCCTTTGCCAAGGCTCCCCCACCCCGGACCGCTGGTGCCTTTGCCAAGGCCCCCCCACCCCGGACCGCTGGTGCCTTTGCCAAGGCCCCCCCACCCCGGACCGCTGGTGCCTTTGCCAAGGCCCCCCCACCCCGGACCGCTGGTGCCTTTGCCAAGGCCCCCCCACCCCGGACCGCTGGTGCCTTTGCCAAGGCCCCCCCACCCCGGACCGCTGGTGCCTTTGCCAAGGCCCCCCCACCCCGGACCGCTGGTGCCTTTGCCAAGGCCCCCCCACCCCGGACCGCTGGTGCCTTTGCCAAGGGCCACCCCCGGACCGCTGGTGCCTTTGCCAAGGCCCCCCACACCTGGTGGCAAGAAAGGCTGCCCAACAGCAGCACTGTTTCCCAAGCCAACATGCCAAATATTAAGGTGCTAATCACTCAAGACCAGCACCGTTGGACATGATGTTATTCGTAAACCTGATACCAGACTCCTGAAGCAACTGCTCTACTCAGAACTCAGTCATGGCATGGGATTCCCAGGAGGACAATGGAAACACTTTAAGTGTGCCCCCAAAGCATCCCTGAAGAGGTCAAATATCTCCACCGATTTATGGGGCTCCTGACTTGTGACTAACTGAAATGAGGAAGGTTCATTTGGGAAGACACCGAACACGTCGAGAGATTTGATTGGGAACTTGCACAGGCAAAGTCGAGATGTCAGAGAGAGTGCACGGACCTTCCAACAATTCATCTGCCCGACCCTCCATGCACAACCTACTCCGCACAAGGCAGAGCCTGCAGATCTCAAAACCCATCGAACTAGAGTGGAAGAAAGTCATCCTCTATCCAAAGGGACTGCCTAAGAAGATGATTTATCTGGCTGATCGAGCCATGTTTCTGGCCAAAGATGAACCTCCAGGATGTTGATGGGGGATTCAATGATAGTAATGCCTTTGAATGTCAAGGGAAAATGGTTAGATTCTCTTGCAGGAGATGGTCAATGCCTAGCGCTAGTGTTTTGCAAATGCTGCTTGCCATATGTCAGCCCAAACCTGAATGTTTTCCCCAAGTCTTGCTGCACGTAGGCATAAAGTGCACCATTATCTGAAGAGTTGTGGATGGAACTAAACAGGGAAGTCATCAGGTTTGCATTCCACAATATGACCTTGATGGAGGGAAGGTCATTGATGAAACAGCTGGCTCAGATCATTTGCTGCTTGTTTGGTTTGTGTATCTTCATACACTTTTTTTCCTCCCTTGGAGAATGGTGTGGACTGTTGAAAGGATTTTGCAGGCTGATTAACAACCTGCTTTGAACCACGTGAACATATCTTGCATGGCCAACAAGTCCTGGAGTTGGATCCAGGGCCTTCTAGCTCAGAGGCAGGAGAACTGCCAAGTCACTTGTGTTTCATCAGCATACCTTCTTTATGCCTACACTGAACTATTCTGATGCACATTAACCTTTGTAAACTTTAGATAGGTCATCCCAAAATTCTGCTGTCCCTGTCTGAACTTGCAGCAGTACCATTTCCCTATCACTTCTGTGCTCTCCATCCTATGTTGGCTCCCGGTCAAGCAACATCTTGACTTCAGCATTCTCATCCTTGTTTACATGACCTTGCCCCTCCCTATCTAAGTAACCTCCTTCAGCCCCACAGCCCTCTGAAATATCTGCGCACCTTTAATTCTGATCATTTGTGCATTCTTGATTTTAATTGCTTCACCGTTGGTTCCTGTGCCTTCAGATGTCTAGCCCTCACTCTGGAATTCCCTGCATATGCCCCTCTGCCTCTCTATTCTCTTTTAAGATGCTCATAAAAGCCCATCTCTTTGACCAAGTTTTTGGCCATTTGATCTAATAGCCCTATGTGGCTTGGTGTCATACTTTGTTTTATAATATCCCTGTGAGGTGTCTTGGAATGTTTCATTACATTAAAGATGCTATATAAATATTATAAGTTCTTATTGAAGGTGGTTGGGCTTAGGACATTGCCCTGAAAAACTATTGCAGCAGTCACCTGGGCCTGAGATGAAAGGCCCCCAACAACCACAACCATCTTCCTTTGTGTTAGGTATGACTCTAGCCAGTGGAGAGCTTTTACCTTGATTCCCATTGACTTCAGTTTTGCTAGGGTTTCTCAGTGTCACGTGCTGTCAAATGCTAGCTTGATGTCAAGGGCAGGAATGCTCATCTCACCTTTGGAATTCAACTCTGTTGTCCATGGTTGGACCAAAGCTGTAATGGGGTCTGAAATTGAGTGATCCTGGTGAAACTAAAATTGAGCATTGGTGAGCAGGTGATTGGAGAGTGTCAGATAGCACTGTCGACAATGCTTGCTTCCAATTGAGAGTAGACTGATGGGGTAGTAATTGGTTGGATTGGATTTGTCCTATTTTTTGAACAAGACTTATCTTGGCAGTTTTCCACTTCGTTAGGTAGGTGCAAATATTGTAGCTGTGGTGGAACAGCTTGGCTAGAGGCACAACTAGTTCTGGAGCACAAGTCTTCACTACATTTGAGATGTTGTCGGAGCCAATAGACTTTGGATGTAGCAGTGTGCTCAGCCATCCCATGATGTAAATCGAATTATGAAGACTGGCAACTATGATGATAGAGACCTCGGGAGGAGGCTGAGATTTATCTCTGCTAGGCATTTCTGGCTGAAAATGGTGGCAGACAATTCAACCTTGCCTTATGTAGCCACATTCTGGGCTCTGCCATCATTGAGGGTGAAGATGAATCACCACCTCCAGTTAGCTGTTTAGTTCTCCACCATCATTCATGACTGGATGTGGCAGAACTGCAGAGCTTTAATTTGATCCATTGGATGTGAGATTGCTTAGTCTTTAAGTATGCTGCTTCTGTTGTTTACCATGCATGTTGTCCTGTGTTCCTGCTATGCTGTTATTGATATGCTGGGCCATGAGGTTACAGATTGTGGTGGGATGCAGTTCTGCTACTGCCCCACAACGCTGCATGTTTTCCAGTTTTGAACTGATATCTGTTCTGAATGTTTCCCATTTAGCACTGTGTTGTCTTGCACTAGCACTATGGAGGGTGTCCACCTTCAGTATGAAAATTAGGCTTGGTCTTCAAGAGGACTATGCAGTAGCCATTTTGACCAATGTGGTCATGGAGCGATGCAACTGCGATAGGTAGATTGGTGAGGAGGTGGCCTGGTAATTATTCACTCCTGTTGGTTCTTTTAATGTTACAGTAATCCCTGCCTAAGGGTTAATAGTGGTGCTACTGATCCACTCTGCGATGGATATTGAAGTTCCTCACCCAGCATACATTCTGGGTCTAGAGCCCATGTTGAGGACTTCCAGGGCCATTCCCTCCTGCCTCCATACCACTGTGCTGACATCTCTGGTGGAACAGTACACAGCCAGGGATGAGGTATAGAATCATACCTTTCAGCCAATGTCCCAGATTTCTCTAAGTATGACAGTCAGTGTGTTGCTTGGCTCGTCTGTGGGACCACGCTTCCAATTTTGGCACAAGTCCCCAGATGTTAGGCAGGTTTTGCAAGGTTGGCTGGCGGGTTTGCCATTGTCATGTTCAGTGTTTTATCACAGTTGTGTAGTGGCTAGATATAACTCAGTGGCTTGCTAGGCCAGTTAAGAGTAGTTGTTGGTCTGGAATCTCAAATGACTGGGTATGGACAACATATTTCCTTCCCTAAAGGACATTGGTGAACCAGATAGATTTTTATGACAATCTAGATTACAAGACCAGTAACAAACACAATGGTACTGTTCCTTCCAGGAAATTTTTTAAACAATTGTCTATTCAGAGAAAAGATAGCTTAATATTTTTATATAAAAGTTCTGTTGAAAGATTGCTATCTGTTTGGTTTTCTGTCCTTCCCATCTCTTTTAAAAAGCTCAATTTATTTTGGTTTATTTGCAGGAAAGCAGCTGATGCAATATAATATGTACCCTGTACTAACTTTCTTGGATGGAAATGCATCATCTATATTGGAAAAGGAACACACTACTTCAGGCCTTAAGTGTACATATGAAGACAATCATCTACAGAGAAATGAGATAGAAGGGGAAAATGAGAAAAAAAAGACAAGTCAACTTTTTAAATTAGAACCTCTCACAGAAGAAGAAGCAAGTGAAGAAACACTGTTTTATTTGTGTGAATTGGCTCCCTCAAATACTCTAGATGGTGAAAATTCTTTATTGGACAGTTAGCCAATAAGTTAAAGATTCTTATCCATACATCCAGCTAATGACTAACTTAAAACTTGAAGCATTTAATTTATACTGTAAGAATGGTTTGTGTAGTTCATGTCCTGTATTATGTTTCATGTAAATATGTTGTATTCAATTTTTTTGCTAATATATATAAAGTACTTTGTTTCCTGTACTCTAAAAATTCCAACAGAATTGCAGCTTTATGTATGTCGTGATCTTTTTTGTAATATTGCTGTGACATTACATGGCATTGTTTTATTTTGTTACAGATGGCATGTGTGAAATTGAAATCAATACCTTGCAATTTTGTAGTGTGTAAAATGACACATTTGCCCCCAAACTCGCTTGGGATAACTGAAAGCACCCCCCTACATTCCATGACCATTAAAAAAAAACTACTATCCTGTTTTGGATAAAGCTTGTGCATTGTTCAGTGACATGTATTATAGCTGATGTAACCAGATTCTTGATCACCTTAGCAATCATTTTTGAAGCGTAGAAATATTCCTTACATTTCTTTAAGGTTATTAATTTGCTTTATTTTGAGGGTAAAAAGGAAATTCAGTAGATATAGCTTGCTAAAAAGTGTAAAGAATAACATTCTCAATGTTGTCCCATGCCCAGGGTGCTGCATTAAGACTTTATTTTGGCTTGTCTAAACAGTCATACCTCTATGAAACTTCACATTTTATTTATAGTAAAATGTGATTATTTTGGCCTTTGTGTTGCTGTTAACTTTGTTAAAAACAACTCTTCCTAGAGTGTTGTTTTTCCAGTCAGCTAAGGTTGGGCCATGACAAGTGTGCACTTGGTCCAGTGCTCTGCATTCAGTAAGAATCATGCATTCACCCTGTGCAGTAGAAGAAAACATTAGTTGTAAATAACGCAAATGCGTGAGGAAAGATCAGATACACTCAGGAAAATATGTAAACTGGGAATGAGGTTAGGACAAGAGAATGACAGACAAATGACATTTTTCTTTCAGCATGTATAATGAGTTATCGGCTTAACACTAATGAGCAATACCACATCAGAATGGTAATTTTAAAATGGTTGTATTCCTAAGTAGAGATGCAACATGGATTAAGGAACTAGCAGGTTTTTGGAGAATAAAAACTCACTTGCTTTGTTAAGGTTTATTTGAAACAGTTACAATAGGTGGCTCACATAAATAAACAAAAGTTTCACAGCAATACATAATTAAATCTCAATGTCCATGTTTCAAAGTGGCTAATACTCACATTAGAATTTTAATTTTTAATTAAAACCCTCTCCAATCATCTTCATAGTTCCAAGAAGGTATCTACTCATTCCCCCTCCAAAATAATAATGTAATAACTTACGTGGCAGTAATTAAAATTAAAACACGTGCTCAGTCTTGTTTCTAAGTCATTCTCTTCAGTAAGTGAAACTAAAACAGGCCAATTGGAACAGTAATGGTGTATTTTAGAAATAAAGTGGGAAGAATACTGTCAAAACAATCCAATCATCAGAAGCATCAATAACTTGGAGATTGGGCTTTAAAACTATGATTGGCTTTGAAACTATGGTTGTCATCACTCATGAACAGATATAAAGTTACTGTTGCATGTGCTCAAAGGGTGACTCAATTACCAATATACATGCAGCAAAGACAATTAGGCAGTAAGCTACATTGAGTTCCTATGGAGATCCCATAATACAAATAAAACTTGCATCAACCATTATCCATCAGAAATTTATATTACTGAAGCTAACAAGCCTAGAGTCAAATCAATGTAGACATTGGGAACTCAAATTTATATAAACTATTATTAATACTGTTTACATTAAAATCCACAACCAAATTCAATCAGCAAAAGAGGTTCTCAGTTTTCTGCTAAATTGCTTCCATCTAATCTGAACTTGAGAAAGCTAAGTGAATCAACTATTAAATATCAGCAAGACTAGCTGACTAAATTCACAGGTTTAGTACGTGCACCCAAAAAGCCAGTAAAACAATTCCTACAATACTTAAGTGTTGCATTTGTAACAGCATAGGACTAGACACATTTATTTTGCAGTGTAGTCTATTGTACGTGATGCTGATAAGCCTTTTCTTAGACACCACTAAGCCAAGCAGAAAACTTGTATCAAGACCAGTTACTTAATTCTCAAGACTTCCTGTATTTTAAAGCTAACATAAGTTGCCATTTCCACTTTAAAGGTATATTTACTAAATGTGTGCACGATTCACTTTATTTGGAGATTCAGTCACACTTTCTAACATCTATACAGATGTAAAACATTTGATGACCAATTTTCATATTTCAGTCATCACAAGATTGGATGCTTAAGGTGGAGTTAAGCAAAATTCTTTCTAAACATCAAACAGCTATGAGTCATTCCAATAATGCAATAAAACAGAGGGAAAAATAAATTCTACCACATGGTAGCACACCCATATTTAAAATTACAGTCATCTTCAAATACTGCATTTAATTTGAATTTTAAATCACAAGACAAATCTAAGCATCGCAGCAGAAAATCACCTGCTTCTTAAATTTACTCTTCAATCAAACTCACGAGTTGTCAAAACAAGTGGAGCAACTAGGGTCCACCCATAGAGCATGATGCAGATCCAGCTAGAAGAAATCTTCACCCAAACCGATGGCCATTTACTAGTCATCATTTCATATGAGGAATCAGGGCTGAGAAGGTGAAAGAAACAATTTAACATTTATTATCCTTTATGCACTAAGTTGCTAATGTACACTATGTCAGACTTAAGCACCCTTCATAATATCATTTCAGCTACTTATCCCCCATTTCTTTAATGGATCTGGCAACAGGTACAAGCTCCCTCCACCACAATGGTTATTCATAGGACCATTTTCCTAACTTCCCTTTCTCCAGGCGAGCACATATTAGAAATTCTCAGCCTGATTTTCCAAGAATTGATGTTTAGAAGATTGTGTACATAACATGCTGGAATTTCTGATGTGACCTCAGCGGATAATGTTTCCCACCAGGAGCACAACGTCAGCAAAATATCCTTTCAGGTAAACTCAGATGCTGAGCATTATGATGTTAATCACACGTTGCAAATTCAATTCTCACCCAAAATTCACATGTGCGTACTTTCTAGCAGGACTGACCAGATAGTCATCAATGACAGGAACCACAGCCAATTAGGGCCACTAAGACAAAATATAACATCTCTACTACAACCCCAAGATTGCATCTGGAGTTTTGTATACAATTTTATTCTCCTTATCTAAGGAAGGATATACTTGCCATAGAGGGTGTGCAAGAGGTTCAGTGGACTAATCCCTGGGATGGCGGATTGTCTTGTGAGATTGAGGAAACTGGGCCTGTATTCTTCAGAGTTTCGAATTGAAACTAACAAAATTCTTACAGGGTAGATGTGGATAGGATGTTTCCCCTGGCTGGTGAGTCTAAAACCAGGGGACACAGTCTCAGAAGAAAGAGCAGGGCGTTAAGATTGAGATGAGGAGGAATTTCTTGACTCAGGAGTGGTGAATCTTTTGAATTCTGTAACCCAGAGGGTTGTGGAAGCTCAGTCATGGAGCATGTGCAAGACAGAAATCAATAGTTTGCTGGATATTAATGACATCAAGAGATATAGGGATAGTGGGGAAAATGGCATAAGAAGTAGACAATCAGCCATGATCTGTTTGAATGGCAGAGCAGGCCTAACAGGCTGAATGGCCTACTCCTACTCCTGTGTTCCTATCTTCCCAAAATGAAGTATTTCCCACAAACTGGGTTCCAATCTGTGAATTCCTTCATCTTTATGGCTTAGTTCCAAAATGAACAGCAAATTTAACACCTAAGCCATTGAAGAGCTACAGATTCATTTTTTGCAACAAAGATACAAATACAAAATTTATCATGTTTCACTGAAGCTACAATGCTTATTTGTTTAATTTTAAAGCACTTGCTAATGTAACAAAAATGGTTCATATTTTTAAATATTAGCCTATAGTCTAATTCTTTGGTGTTAGAGTTCCATGTTTATATTTCTTTATAATGTATATACATTGCTCACAATTTATGCAGGAAGAACAAGTAGAGTGCTGAACCATCTTTTGGTACTAGTTTATCAGCAGTAAAGATTTTTGACTTAAAATGTTTACGTACCTATACCAGTTAGTTAATGTCATCATGATATAAAGAGAAGCCAAAAACAGCATAAAGTGAAAGAAGGAGTAGCTGTAGGTGACACCATCTTTCTCATTGTCCTCTGCACGATGTGCATTGTTACCATCATCCAGGGAACCGTCACTTCGACCAACCCCTTCGTCTATCAGTGTAGATTCATCACTCGTTAGAGTCAGTTTGTTAACCTGGCTATTGTTTGATGTCCGGATGCTGTAAGAAAATTTCAAAGTTTAAAATCACATTAAGGGATCATATAAAATCAACATACAAGATTATTTATTGTAACTGACAGTTACTGAATAGTAAGTTGTCTGCTTGGGCACATTACCCTTGTTTGCAATTACTTGTTAACACTTATTTTACTCAAAATAGGGAAATTATATTAACTGACAAAGAAAAATAATGCATAGTGAAATTTATCGTCAAGTGTTGCAGCATTCACCTTGGTGTTCATCTTTAACACATGGGACTTTTTATGGAAAATATGAAGTTCTCACCCATTACCTTTACAGTCCAAAGTTATGATCTATAATTAATGTTTTAGTACAGTTTATTTGGAGGATGAAAGGAACATAAATTAAAATAAACACCTTGTTTTGGAAGGTGGATACTTTGCAAAAGGTGATGGAAACAGCTGAAGTTCCGTTTTGTGAGCAAATCAAGGCCTGTGCAGAAATCATGAAATTGTTACAACACTGAAGGAGGACATTGGGCCCGTCATGTCCACACTGGCTCTCTGCAAGTGCCAATCAACTAGTCCTACTCCCCAATCCTTCCCCATAGCACTGCAAATTCTCTCTCCAGATAATTATCCAATTTCTTTTGAAAGCCACGATTGAATCTGCCTAAGGTAGTGCATTCCAGATCCTAACCATTTGCTGTGCAAACCTGTTTTTTCTCATATTGGCATTGGTTCTTTTGTCATTCACCTTATATCGATGTCCTCTGGTTCATGATCCTTCTGTTTACGGGAATAATTCCTCTCCACTACTCTGTCTAGACCCCTCATGATTTTGGACACTTTCTAAAAAAAAATCTCCTTTCCACTTCTCTTAAGAAGCCCCAGTTTATCCCATCTATCCACATAGCTGAAGGGCTTGATCCCTGGAACCATTCTAGCAAATCTTTTCTGCACCCTTTTTGAAGCCTTTGCATCCTCCTTAGAAGTGTGGTGCTCAGAACTGGATGCAATATTCCAGCTTAGGGTAAAAAGTGTTTTGTAAAGGTTCATCATAACTTCCTTGCTTTTGTACTCTATTTCTCTATTTATAACATCCAGGATCCTGTATGCCAATTTAACAGCTTTCTCAACGTGTCCTATCACCTTCAATAATTTGTGCACATGTTCCCAGGTCTCTCTATTTCTGCACCTCCTTTAGAATTGCACCTCCTTTATTTCATATTGCCTCTCCTCGTCTTTCTTCCTAGCAAAAATGGATCACTTAACACTTCTCGACATTAAATTTAATCTGCCACACATCTGCTCATTCCACCAGCCTATCTATGTTCTCTTGAAGTCTATCACTATCCTCTTCACAATACTTCCATGTTTTGAATCATCTGCGAATTCTGAAATTGTGCCCTGTACAGCCAAGTCGCTGTAGGTCATTAATACACATCAAGAAAAGCAGTGGTTCATCTAATGTTTTGAGTTTTGCAAGCGTGGGTTGATTGGGTATGGTCAGTACTTTGCCTGTTGCACATAGCTGAAGGTACATGCTGTTTGATACACTCCGCCAGTCGGTGGTATGTACAGCCTACATACCTGGCATCACACCAGCACTGAAATTCATATACTCATTACTCATTTGTGTGATAGGCATGATGTCTTTTTTGGTTGACGGCAGCATCCTGTTAGCGGAGAATACCGCTTGCGTTGCTACTGCATAGTAACAGCTTGAAACGGCTAGCTTTTCACCTGTTGCTCAAAATTTTGAGACATCTTACCCTTCCAGGGTAATGAGGTAGACTGGGCACTTTTCAGGATCGAAAGTGCCAGTCTTAGGCCCGTTCATGAGCTTACACAATATACAGTGAGCAATGATCTGTTCAGGGTAGCCATTATCCCACAGGACAGCTTTGATGCGCCATATTTCAGCATCAAGCTTGCACGGTGAGCAAATGGCTGATTGTGTAAAGCATTAGAATGAAAACCAATTTAAAATTATCAGTTGGGCTTGCAGTGTGCCTCACTTATGCATGCTAGTAGCCACATATTATCTCACACAGGGCCTTGTCCTTTGCAGACAGGAGTATGTCCATGCATTGCGCCTTTTTCATCTAAACTAAAGGTTGAGGGGACAGCCATTCCCTGGTTCATTCCCCAAGGCAATGCCTTGACCAGAGTTGACCTGCCTGGTTTGAATTTGAACAGAAGCTTGGCAGTTAACTGTTCCCTGCTGCATTCTCCATGGCATGCCTCTACCAATGAAAGTCCACTTGCCAACCAAACAGCAGTCTCTTCTCATGCAGTATAAATTGTTGTTCCCATTACTATTGTAAATCTTGCCATCTGTCCTGGTGAGTGCAAGATGAAAAGCTTAAACAGCATGTCCCTTTTTTCAGCAATACTCAAGTTTTGTACTACCAAACAACTATACTGGCTTTCCTTAATTAATCCACACTTCTCCAAGTCTGAACAAATACAATGAGAGGCAGCTTGTCCATCCTTTCCTGGTAGGTATAAGCTCACGGGCAGAATTTTACGGCCCCGTTTCGGTGGGGACGGGGCCGTAAAATGCGACGAACTATTATAAACGCCATTGACTTCAGCGGGAACATAAAACCCAGCTGTTGTCAAATTTTTCCCCACATTTCTGCTATTATTCTTGTAAAATGTTTCGCACCCTCTCCAGTGCATCTATATCCTTTTTACAACATGGCAACCAGAACTATACACAGTATCTACGTTTGGTCTATTCAAGGTTCAATACAGGTTCAGTATAACTTCTCTTTTTTTAAAAAAATTGTATCCCTCCAGAAATAAACTCTAGTGCTTGGTTTGCTTTTTTAATAGCCTTAGTAAATGGTGCATTTGCACTCCTGGATCCCATAACTCCTCTACTCCATTTAGATTCTTATTTTCTGAATAATGTGATATCCTTAGTTTTCTTACCATAATGTATTACCTCACACTTATCTGCGTTGAAATGCATTTGCTAATTATATGCTGATTCTGCATTTATTAACATCTTCTTGTAATCTGTTGCTGTCCTCTTCCATATTGGCTATCCCGCACACCAGTTTGCTGGCAACTGCAAATTTAGAAAATGTGTTCTCGATTCAATAGTTGAAAAGGTCAATATGAAATGCTGAACAGCAGTGGTCCCAGCACTGATTCTTGAGAACCCACTTTCAGCTGCTGTCACCCTGAATAGCTCCCATTTACCCCTAGCTCTGATTTCTGGCTTGTAGCCAGCTCACAGATGCATTCTGCTACTTGTCCTTTGACTCTGCATGTATCATTAATCAACTGTGTGGTAATTTATCGCAGAATTTTTGTTAATCTTGATAAGTTATATCTACTGCATTACTCCTGACTACTCTTTGTTACCTCTTTAATGAGGTTGGTCAAGCAGTACTATACTTGTGGTTTCTGGTTTTTTTAGTGTTCTCTTTTAGTAGGAATTCCATTATTTTTCCTACTACCAATGTTAAGCTCACTGGTCTACAATTCCCTGGTCATGTTCTATCTCCCTTCTTAAATACAAGTATAACATGAGTTAGCCGCCAGTCTGCTGCTACACCTTTTTTTGAACAAATTATTAAATAGATGTAATATTGCCTCTGCTATCCCTTCTCTAGATTCTTTTAAAATGCATAGATGCAATTTATCCAGACCAGGGATTTTAACCTCAGAGTTTGATTCATTTATTTAATATTTCTCCTCTTTTTATTCTGATCTGTATCCTTAGTACATTGAAGCAAAGTAATTATTTTTTAATATTTCTTCCATTTTGCTGCCTATGATTTTATCTTGTCTATCCCTTAGGCCAGGATTTCCCGGTCGGCGAGCAGGGAACGGGGCCCGCTTGTTAATGCGTAAAATGACGCGGGATGACGTTGGGCGGAACTCCCGATGTCACCGCGCCCCATTTCAATTTTCAGGAAGGCAGGGGCTCAGCAGAATCAGCTGATTGAGGCCATTGACAGACTCGTTAAATTAATTAATGTACTTGCCCGTACAACCTGAAGGATGGCGGGCAGGCCAGGAGCCCTGGTGGGAATTAGAAAAAGCAGGAAACCTCATCTACGGGCGGGATGAGGTTTCATGTAGGTTTTTAAAAATATAATTAAAGTGTATTTAAAAGTTATGGACATGTCCCAGCTCATGTGACAGTGTCACATGAGGGGACATGTCAGGGAAATTTTTTTTCCCTATTTTTCTGATTTTTTAATGTACAGTCAATCTCCCTGAGGCAGCACTTAGCCTCAGGGAGATGAGCGCTCTTTCATGCGCATGTGCGAAAGAGTGCACTCTCGGCTAAGGGAAGCCCCCCAGCACAGGGAGCACACAGCGCTTCCATGCGGACGTCACGCTGGGCGGGCCTTAACTGGCCCGCCCACGTAAAATGGCGGCATGCCCCCGATTGGGGGCACTGATCGGAAGCATGCCTCCGCGCGCCCGCTCTTCAACTTACCCCCCAATGGGAGAAAAATTCTGCCCTTAGTGTCCCTATTGCCATGGAAACATTCCTTCTGTTTGTTTCCGTAGGATACTTTACTATTATATGTTTCTTCATAATGTGATTTCATATTTTCTCACTGCATTCTTTTATTTTATTTCTCTTCAAATCGTTTGTACTCTGCCTTATTCTCTCCTTTGCTGCCCATGTAGTTAATGTATGTCACTTTCCTTATTCTCAATTTTCCCCCTATCTTTTTATTTATGCATGATGTCTGATTAGCATTTAGTTTGTTCTTGTTTTTTTTAAGCTTGGCTCTGTTGTTCAGTTTTAAATATTTGCCATCGCTGTTCTGCATCACCGTTTACCCAAATTGTTGTTCATTTACATTACCCAGTTCTATTCTTAGCCTCTCAAAATTGCCTTCTGTTAGAACTATTACACAGTTTTTTGGCACGTTTATTTCCTTCTCACCATAATAATATGGGGGAGAATTTTCTCCCCGTCCGGGGTGGGGGGGGGGGGCTGATCGGGAGCAGGCGCGGGCAGGTGCGCAGCCAATTGGTGCCCGTGATCGGCTGCACACCGCCATTCTAAGTGGGCGGGCCAGCCAATTAAGGCCCGCCCAGCGTGATGCGCACTCGGAAGTGCTGAGCGCTCCCTGTGCGGGTGGGGGGGGTAGGCAGAGTCGGGGCCTGCGCTCGCAGAAATCTCCCTGAAGCACAGAGCTGCCTCAGGGAGGTTAGTTTGATTTTGAAAAATTTAAATAAATAAAAAAATTTAAGACATGTCCCCTCATGTGACAGTGTCACATAAGCTAGGACATATCAATGAATTTTATTTAAAATTTTTTATCAAAGTTTAAAATCCTTCATGAAACCTCATCCTGCCCGTGGATGAGGTTTTATGATAAATGCGAAGGCCGCCTGGGCTCTTTGCCTGCCCAGCAACCTTAAGGTTGGACGGGCAGCTCTGTTAATTATTTAAATGGCCTTAATAGGCCTTTGACAGTTCTGAATCGGCTGCACGCCTGCCGAACTGAAGATCTGAATGACGCGCGGTAACATCGGGACGCACGCCCGATATCACCGCGTGTCGTTTTAAGCGTCGGTGAGCGGGGCCCGTTCCTGCATGATGACCCGAAGATTCTGCCCATGGTCACTGTTGCTGAGATGATCCATTACCTTTACCTTTTTTTAAAAAATCTGCTCTGGTTCACTCCTCATTGCTAGTTCCAGTAGCAAATCCTCCCTTGTTGGGCTAAGATAAGATAAAAAGGAGTCCTGCACACATTGTAGTAACTCTATTCCCTTTGCCTACTTGTTTTGACCAATTAAATTCAGGGTAGCTGAAATCCTTTTACTCATTTTCCTAATTTGTTTGCACATTTTTTCTTTCACCTTCCACTATTAGATGGTCTATAGATTAGTTGTGATTGATCCTTTATCTCTATTCATGTTGATTCTACTTTAGTCCTACTGATGGCTGTGTTACTTCTTTTTACTGCCATGTTATCTCTATTAAGTTGAGGTACTGCACCTCCCCTTTTCTGTCTCTATTATTTCTAAATGTATTCTGTAATGTTTAATTCCCAGTCCTGATTTGCTGTAGCCATGTCTCAGTAATTACCTCTGCCAAGGGAGCTGGGTGCAGATAATGTTTTCACCCCTGTATGTTAATCTATTTTAGCCTGTAAACAATATATTTCAAAACCTAATGGACAGATTTCAAAGAAACTTGGTACACAGATAGGGTATGTCCCAAGGAAGAAATGATGAATTTTTAGCAAGGATGTGGATCCAGATTCGGGAATTTTTTTTTAAAAGGCTCTTTTAACAATGGGGGAGAGGGTATGTAGACTTTGTTAAAAGAATGTTGTTGCTTGTTTTATTTAGAATTTGCTGATTGCTTTAAAATGTTGTGGACTGTCTCAGCTGCTGTGGTGGAATTTGTCACAGCTGTCAGATTTTTTTTTTTAAAACTTATTCATGGAATGTGAACAGAATTTTGAGCAGGTTGTTGGCTGTGGATTGACCTGGAGCTAGCTCAGTGAGAGGGAAGCTTTTAATAAAAAATATTTCTTTTTTCAGCTTTGTAGTTACAGAGCATCAACCAGGCAGGAAAGAGCCTCAAGGAAGAGCTGCCTAAATGTGATAATGTTAACACAGCACAGTGGAAGTATGCACTCCACTGAGTGCCCTCTTCACTTGTTCCTAATATATGAGGTTCCTTGTGACATATTATTGCCTGATTATGGACGCTGTATGTGTTATTATACAGGGGCTTTAACTTTTTTTTAAATTTGTTCATGAGATGTGGGCATCACTGACAAGCTCAGCATTTACTGCCCATGCCTAATTGTCCTTGAGAAGGTGATGGTGAGCTGCCTTCTTGAACCACTGCAGTCCTTGTGTAGGTACACCCACAGTGCTGTTGGGGAAGGCGTTCCAGGATTTTAAACCAGCAGCTCCTCTTACATTTTTAACCATCATTTTATCCTCCTGTTCTATAGCTACTTATTCTCTGGCCATTTTTGTCCTTTCTTAGTCAAATCTGTCCAATGCTCTCCTTTCCTGTTTCATTTAGGCTTAAGTTTGCTTCATTTCTCAGATGCCACTCTCCTCCCACCCATTCCATTTTACTGGTTTAAAGCCTTCGCCACCTCCTTATTTAAACTTTACACTTGGCCCCATTTCAGTTCAGGTGGAGCCTATCCTCTCAATCCTGTCTCAGTACTGGTGGGAATGTCATATGAAAAGGTAACTCTCTCAGTCTTTCTCACATCAGCCACATGTTAACTCTCCTGATCCATCTGTCTCTATGCAAATTCGCAGAGTTCAGGCAATAATCCAGAGATTATTAGCTTCGAGGCCCTGCTTTTTAATTTAGCTCCTAATTCCTGGCACTCCCTCATCGGGACCTCCTTCCTGCTCTTATCTATGTCATTTGATCTGACATGGTCCAGAACAACTGTTTTTTCACCTCCCTTTCCAAATACCTCTCAAGGTGCCTCTCTTAACTCTGGCATTAGATCAGCAGCACACCTTTCAGGACACTCGTTCATGTCTCCATAAATATGGGATCCTGTATCACTGCCACATTTTCTATCTTGTTCCGTTCTTTCCCCCCACGCACCCCCCCACCACCCCCTCCCTGCTCACAACAGCCTTCTGAACCACCAAGATAAAGGCAAAATACTGCAGATGCTGGAAATCTGAAACAAAAACAAAAAGTGCTGGAAAACCTCAGCAGGCCTGACGGGTGTGCGTCCCGACATCACCGCGTGTCATTCAGATCTTCAGTTCGGCGGGCGCGCACCGGAGTTGGCTGTGCGCCCGCTGAACTGTCAAAGGTCTATTATGGCCATTTAAATTCCAATTAAAATAATTAACAGGGCTGCCCATCCAACCTTAAGGTTGGCAGGCAGGCGAAGAGCCTTCGCATTTTTCATGGAACCTCATCCACAGGCGGAATGAAGTTTCATGAAGGGTTTTTAAATGTAATAAATTTTTTTAATTAAAATTCATTGACATGCCCAAGCTCATGTGACACTGTCACATGAGGAGACATGTCTGAATATATTTTTTTCTTTATTTCAATTTTTCATATTGAAATTAATCTTCCTGAGGCAGCTCTGTGTCTCAGGGAGATTTCTGCACTCTTTCGCCTCCTGACTCAGCCTCCTCCCCCCACCCACACAGGCAGCTTCAGGGTGCGCATCATGCTGGGCGGACCTTACTTGGCCCGCCCACGTAAAATGGCAGCGTGCAGCCAATAGCGGGCAGCAATTGGCTGCGCACCTGCCCACACCCGCTCAGTCCCCCCCATCCCCACCGGCAGGAAATTCTCCCCAATGTTTCGAGTCTGTATGACTCTTCTTCAGAGCTAAAGGGAAGTAGAAATGTGGTGAAATATATACTGTTTAAGGGGAGTGGGAACAGGTGAAGCTGGATAGAAGGCCAGTGATAGGTGGAGGCAAAGGAGTGACTGCAAAAGAAGTCATAAACAAAAGGTCAAAGGGGTGTTGATGGTGGTGGTACTGGCTAAAGGAGGTGCTAATGCATTGCCTTGGTCTGCATTGTGGCTGCCCATCCACAGTCTCTCTCCTTGCCCTCATCATACTTCGAGTACAGCTTTAAGATGAAAACCTTCTCTGTTTCCCTTTACTGGATGATTTATATACCATATACACTAGAAATTCAATCAGATTTTGGAACTTCCGTACAAACAACTGCTGCATTCAGCGTTCTGCAACTACGTTGTTCTAACTTTACATGACTAAGTGAACAATACAGATTGAGATAAAACAAACTGCACAGGAGGAGAAAAATGCGGTGGAGTCCGTCATCATAGCCCTTTCCAATCACTAATTAACTAGATTGCATATTTTATTTCAAAATCACTATTTTACCAGGAATTATGCTTAGAAAAGACAAGGAAGTAATTTGACTAAAATTTGTCAAACTCAAACTAAATAAGCATGACCCTAGATGGATTCACAAACAAATTAAAAGTGAAATAAAGAGTAAAAATTAACTAGAAATCCTGCAGCGATAAAGGAAAAGGAGCTTGCCCTGAGATTAATATAGGGTTATATTAAAAAGTAGTTAAATGATTGTCCCTCTTATCAAAGGAAGACTTACGAATAAAAAGCACACCTGCAGAAGCAAAGTATAACAGTAAAACGTGACTCCAGTGCTACATTGGTAAGGGGGCCATCAGAGAAGAGGTGAGAACATTAAATGATGTAAACAGTTAAAGCTAATGATGAGCACAATGCTGTTAATGTTTCGAATGACTGCTGCCTCCAATTACAGTACAGTCCTGCTGTTTGCAACTTCCTGGTTTACGTTTTCACTTACCGCGCTTTGCACTTTGTACACGGAATCGTGCATCGCATGAGCAATGTTCGCTCATCCGCAATTTCTTCTCCCTCTCTCTTCTTTCTCCAGGGAGATAACAGCCATAACGGAGCAGAGACCAGAATGGTTGCAACTGAAGTGCAGCCCGAATGAAGGGATTAACACAGTAATGTCCGAATCGCACTGCAATGACCACTGTGTTCATTTTGAAATCTTCACCAATATATTGCTCAGAAGCTCCCCTGTCTGTCGGATACAGGTACTGCACCACAATTTAGAGTAGAGTAACTGCCCAAACCCATGCTCCCCTCCCATGGCTGGAAACTATCTAATTCAGCCCCATGGAAAAGCATGTTCATTGTTCACGATTTTGCCGTTTGAGGTTTCATAGGAACGTAACCCCTGCGAATGGCAGGACTTTACTGTATTTCATGGGAAACACATAAGCAACATAACATCCCCAATAAAGTCCTCATTCAGGACTTTAATACCAATGAGGTGAGAGCCATATAGAAGCTGAAATGATTTTAAACAATTGTTCAGATTCTGATGGCATTTATCCTAGAGGTATGCGAGAAGAGTGCATGGATTTACAAGGCAATGGCAATGAATATGATGGATAAATGGACACTGGAGATGTACCAGCTTATGGAAAACAAGCTAACATTTTGTCTATGTTCAAAAATGGTGACAAAATAGATACAGACAACTACAGACCTATTGTTTTTACTTGTAATCCCATGTAAAATAATGGTACTGATCTACAGTAAATTAGAGGATTATCTATACAGCAACCTAGTAAACATCATTTTTTGATGAAACAGAGAAGGTTAATGAAGGAAATGCAGTGGACGTCGTCTACATGAATTTTAAGAAAGTGTTTGACAAAGATTTTTTATTCGTTCAAGGGAAGTGAACATCACTGGCAAGGCTGGTGTTTGCTGCTCATTCCGAATTACCCTTCAGGGGCCTTCTGAAACCGCTGTGTGGCGTAGGCACACTCATAGCAGTGCTTTGATACAACTGAGTGGTTCACTAGGTCATATCAGAGGGCAGTTAGGAATGAACCACCTTGCTGTGGGCCTAGTGCTAGATTTAGGTTAGGCTATGTAAGGACAGCAGATTTCCTTCCCTAAAGGACATTAATGAACAAGAAGGATTTTTAATGACAATCTGGTAGTTTCATAATCATTGGTAATGAGACTAGCATTTTATCCCAGATTTATTAACTAATTCCATTGAAACTGCACCAGCTACCATGGTGGGAACTGAACTCATGTGTCCAGACATTAGTCCAGGCCTGTGGATTACTCTAGTTGCATTACCACTATGTTACAATGCCCCTAGTACCACATAAAAGGCTGGTTAACAAAATTGAGGTTCATGAAATAGGAGGGTCAGTATCAACTTGGATAAAAAATTGGCTTAACCAATAGTATGGGATAAAATCAATAATCATTTAGACAAGTGCAGGATAATTAAGGAAATCCAGCATGGATTCATCAAGAGAAAATCATGTTTAACTAACTTGCTGGCGTTTTTGAGGTGGTAACAGAGAAAGTTGATAAGGGAAACTGTGCTGATGTGGTGTATATCGATTTTCAAAAGGAATTTGATACAGTGCCACACAACAGACTTGTGAGCAAAATTCTAGGTCATGGAATAAAAGGGAAAGTAGGCACTTAGATAAGAAATTAGCTGAGTGACAGGAAACAGAGCAGTGATAAATGGTTGTTTTTCAGATTGGAGGAAGGTTTGTAGTGGAGTTCCTCAGGGGTCAGTGTTGGGACCCTTGTTCTTCTTGATATATAATGATCTAGACTGTGGAGTGCACGGCATGATTTCAAAATTTGCAGATGACGACATTTCCAATCTTTGTATCAACTGTGATGGGGATAGTCTTTGAACTTCAAAAGGACATAGACATGTTGGTGGATTGGGCAGACAAGTGGCAGATGAAATTCAATGCAGAGAAGTGTGAGGTGATTCATTTTGGCAGGAAAGATATGGTGAGACAGTATAAAATAAAGGGAGAGCCTCTAAAGGAGGTGCAGGGACAGAGGGACCTCAGTGTATACGTATATAGTTCATTGACAATGGCATGGCATGTTGAGAGAGCAGTTAATAAGGCATACAGTATCTTAGGCTTTATTAATTGAGGCATTGAGTCCAAGAGTAAGGAAGTCATATTGAACTTGTGCAAGACACTAGTTAGGCCTCATCTGGAGTTCTGCATCCAGTCCCGGGCACCATACTTGAGGAAGGATGTGAAGGTATTGGATAGAGTACAGAGGAGATTCACAAGAATGATTCCCGGGATGAAGAACTGTAGCTATGAGGATAGATTGGAGGTGTTGGGACTGTTCTGCTTGGAGAAAAGAAGGCTGAGAGGAAACTTGATAGAGGTATTCAAGATCCTGAGGGGTATGGGCAGTAAATAGTGAGAAACTGTTTCCACTCAAGAGAGCATCAAGAACTAGAGGGCACATTTTCAAAATAATTGGCAAAAGGAGAAAGTGTGATGTGGGGAAAAAAATTTTCACCCAGAGGGTGTTTAGAGTCTAGAACAAACTTCTTGAAAGTGTGGTGGAAGCAGGTTCAATCGAGGTATTCAAAAGGGAATTGGGTTGCTACCTGAAAGGAGAGAACGTGCAGGGTTATGAGGATAAGGCAGGGGAGTGGGACTATGTGGAATGCCCTTTCAGAGGGCAAGTGTAGACTCGATGGGCTGAATGGCCCCCTTCTGCACAGTAAAGATATTGTGATACAGTGATAGAAAACAGCGAGTGGTGAATGGTTGTTTTTCAGACTGGAGAACAATCAGCAGTGTGTTCCCCAGAGATCATTGCTCCAAACCCTGTTGTTTTAAATGGCTCAGATATTGTAACACAGATAAAATTTCAAAATTTGCCAATGATACCAAACTTGGAGGTGTGGCAAACAGTGATGATCATACCAATCAACCACAATAGGACATAGATAGGCTAACAAAATGGGCATAGAAGTGGCAGATGGAATTTAATATAGTGAAGTGGTGCCATGATACATTTTGGCAGAAGTGATATGGAGAGGCAATACAGATTTAATGGCAAAGTTATAAAGAGTGAGCAGGGACATAGGGGCCTGAGGGTGTTTGTGCTTTGTAAGTGAAAGGACATATTGAGAGTAGATGGCAAAGCATATGGGATCTTGGGGTAGTAAGTGGAAAAACAGAGAAGTTATGCTCAACTTTCATAAAGCTCTGGTTAGGCCACAACTGGAGTCCAGTTCTGGTCACCACATTTTAGGAAGAATGTGAGGGTCTTTGAGACAGTGCAGAGGTGATTTACCAGAATGGCTCCAAGCTGCAAAGTTAGGTTGGAGAAGCTGCAGTTGTCCTCCCAGGAGCAAAGGAGGATGAGGTATATCTCTGATAGAGATATACACAAGTATATGACAAGTTTAGATAATGGAAGCTGTTCTTAGCTAATAGTACAAGGACTAGGGGACACAAATTTTTGGTTCTGTGCAAGAAATACAAGAGGGATGTGAGGATGACCTTTTTTTAATGCAGAGAGTGGTAATAACCCAGAACTCTTTGCCTACAAAGGCAGTGGAAGCAGAGATGATCAATGACTTCAAAATGAAACTGGATAGGCATTCGAGGGAAACAAATGTTCAGGACTACAAGGACAGACCGGAGGAATGGAACTAATTAAAGAGAGCTGGCATAGACTTGATGGGCCAAATAGCCTCCTTCTGTGCTACAATGACTCAAGCAACATGGCTTCAGATGGGGAAGATCCTGTCTGATATGCTCCCTGACTTCTTTGAGAAAGTGACAACCCAAATTAAACATGGTAACATTTGAGTATCTAAATTACAAGTAAACTGACAGCCCCCCATCATTACTTCGTGTAGTGCAAGTACAGTTCACATGCGACAGTATGACTTTAGCTAACATTTACTGTTGTTGTTAACCTTCTGACAAATGTTTTTTTTTAAAATACCTCCTAATCAAAATGACATCTTTGAGGGAAAAACGGACAGCTATTAACAAAAGCAAAGATCTGATGGTTACTCACCTTGAATAAAGAACACAAAGCAAAAATAGAACCAGTCCTACAATTCCTTGTGCATCCCACCACTGGATGACCTGACCAGGGACATGAGTTCCTGTGCTGTTGTACCCAATCATGCTCAGCAAACTGGGATTGCATTTTCGGTCTGTAAGAAATTAAACATGGAAAAGTAAATTCCCCTTGGCGTGACTAATTGTCAACTTATTGTCTATGCTTCACATTTTTACTAAATCTAGATAGTCAACTACATAATATTATATTTTAAAAAGCCATTACTTTGAAAGCAATGTGATTTAAGGATTGACTTGACTGAATTATGAACAGGGCAAAGCATTCTCCTTATGCCAGTGTCTCTAGTCTGACAATGAAAATTAAATTATTCATGAAGTTTGTTAACGTAATTGAAGATAGAACACAGAAGGCCTTGGACCCATGCCGATCCATAAAGCCCGAGGGGCATCTGTGCTTTATTCACTCAGGACAGGCCAAATAGCAATAACATAAGTTTGAAAAATGCTTCTATCCAACTTCCAGGAGTCTCAGTTGAATTTTCTATTCAATTACAATGAACAAAACATATTCAGCTTTACACCACAGTAAATCTCAGCCATCAGCCTGTTCATTATAATGAATTCTTTCAGGTCTTTCACTCTACTGCTGTAAATGAAAATTACCATAAACTTGTGCAATTTTTTTCCCCAAAATTTGTAAAATTACATTTGTAAAATATTTCAAATTGGACATTACGAGAAGTGCAATAAAATTTAACTTTCCTCCGTGAGCACGTTGACTCTTGACGTGCCTCAATACGATTGCAATGCATGTGTTATATACAGTGCATGAAAAGCATACAACCCGAGGGGTTCCACACAGTTTCCAGCCCCTCGGTGTACTGGGCAGGCAGGCATTAGTCGGAGGCCTATATTAATAGGTCATATGTAGAAGCAGATTAACATTAAATTTACCCAATCAACTGCTCTAATCAGCCAAATAACTAATCTAACTATCGGGGTAACAAGTTATTAATTTGAGATTGTTGTTAAGCAAAACTGTGATCATATTTGCCGCAATTGCCAAAGAAAACAATTTTTCAAATACAATAATACTGTGTTACTTCAACAAGCACCATTTTCATTGCAGGCAGGCTGGGGCAGCTGCAATTTCCCACTCATTTCCAGCCTGGCATAATTTCTCTAAGCTACACATGAACCATGTCAAGCTTGACTGCAGATTTCCTAGACACAAATATTTTTTTTTTTAAAAAGTACCATCTGGAGGAAAAGCAAAATAAAGTCCACTGCTTCCACAAAGCCTACATGTCAAATAGGAAAACAAACTAAAAGAATTCCAGCACCAAAATATAAACCAAAGTATGTTAAGTTAAATGAATGCAATTTTCAATGCAATCCTTCCAATGTTGTAATCTAAATCAGATAAAAATAAAAAAGGCAACCTAGCAGCATCCTGGATGAACAAAGTGTCCTTATACACAATGAAAACTTTGTCCTTCGCTGCTGGAGGACTGCTGGACCTCAGGTCATTTGTTCAAATTGGATTAGATTGTATCACGGGGCATTATTCATAATGCACACAAAAGTAATCTATTTCCTATATGACATTATTTATGGATGGTGGACTGTAGGAACTAAAGCACAATAATAAAAATGAACAAAATACCTGGTTCGTTAGTCATAGCAGACCACGTTAGATACATGGTATACAAGGTGATGATGGAGGATTGGAGCAAACCAGATCGAGGTTGGGACTCCTAAAAAAGCATCAACAATCTCTTCAATATATTTCTAACATATTCATTTAACAAAGATGAATAATTTATTTAGGTTCAACAGTCTTTTTTATATACACAGTTTATTCCTACAGATAGCATACACCTGCTATCTGATTCTAATAGGCAGCCTAATTTGTCACTTCTTAGTCACTTGTCACTGCTTGGTCTTCCTCAGGTCTGTACATGTTTCACTTACACATTTGTGAAAAGTTGACCACATCTGACTAATCTAGTTGATTTTTTTGGGAAGGTCACTGGCAGGGTAGACAAGGGAGTATCTATAGATATTTTCTAGACCAACTACCAGAAGGCATTGATAAGGTTTTGCACGAGAGATTATCAAAAAATCACAATGCATTGAATTTGAGATAACCTTGTGGCATGGGTTGATAATTAATTAGGAGGTCGGAGACAGAGTAGGGATAAAGATAACATTCTTTGGTTGGCACTGGTTGGATATGAAAGGTGGTGCTCGGGCCTCAGCTATTCAGCTTACAAATGACTTGGATAAATGAATAGAGTTGCTGATACAAATTTGCAAATGACTAAGTCAGAAAGCACAATAAGTTGTGTGGATGGGAGAAGGAAGTTCCACAGGGGAATATAGATTAAATGAAGGGCAAAACTGTGGAAGATAACATTCAATATGGAGGTGTGAAGCCATTCACTTTGGATCGAAGAAAGCCATATTGGAATATGTTCTTCTAGTGGAACCTGGGCGTTGTAGAGGTATTTGGTTGTCAATGTACAAAAATCACTAAAAGCTAGTGCACAGGTACAAAAAGTAATCAAAAACGCTAACAGAATGTTGGCCTTTATCTGAAGGGAATTGGAATTCAAAAGTGAAGAAATTATTCTTCATTTGTAGAGAGACCTGGTCATAAGCCATCAGGAGTAGTGTGTCAGTTCTGGACACCACGCCTCTGGGATGGCATATGGGCCTTGAAAGAAGTATAGCATATATTCACCAGGAAGATAACAAGAGCTGAGGGTTAGGTTAAGAGGACAGGTTGCATAAACTTGTTTTGTATCCTCTCAAGCTTAGAAGGTATTTCAAATTTAAAAAAACTTTTGATATTTGAACAAAGAGTTATTTCACGTAGTGGGAGAATCCACAAAAGGCCATAATCTTAAAATTAGGGCTAGGCCAGTTAGGAGTGAAATAAGGCAGCATTTTACCCCCCCCCCACAAAAGGTCACGGAAATCTAGAACTCTCTTCACTCCAAAATGCTGTGAATTCTTGGTCAAATAAAATTTTTAATACTGTAGGTAGTGGATATCAACGGTTACGAACAAAATACAGGTAAATAGTAACGTGTATAACAGCCATGATCTAACATAATGGCAGAAAAGGCTCTGGGGATGAATGGGCTACTCCAGTTCCAATGAATATTGGTCACTATCAGTCACAGTTGAGTTCAGTACGGCTCCAAAATATATTAAAGGTCGTTGCGTGAAAGCAGTTGCAATGAACAGTCTAAAACTATACTGATTAAGTACATTTCTTGAACCCTGCTCTTTTGGCATTGTTTTAGGTTTTTTTTCTATTAAAGCTCTTTTTTTTGTCTGTCAGAACAGTAAATATATTTACAACACAACACCATTGATACAGCATCTATTTAGGCAAAACAAAATAAAACTAAAGGAGCTGGGTTTTAATGATTCACGCTCCAAAATTTAGGTCAACTGTTCTAAAGATCCTGGGTTATACCTGTATCTTTGGGAGGATGGACATGACAGAGGAAACTATGCATAACAGCATATTTAAGCTGATGAAGACCTTGTTCTCAGTGCAGCCCTCAGGATGTGTGTAGTAACAGTAGAAGAGGACTATGGCAACCAGTGATAGAAGGTAGTTCATGCCTGTTGCTGACAGCAGTGCTGTTAAAAATATTATGCAAATTGTTAGCTATTAGTTCTCTAGGTTCTAGAACAGTAATTTCAGAAAACTATGTTTTAAAATAAGAAATCACCATTTGGAACAAGTTTTAGGGTAGACATATTCTGAGACATGAAGCAAGGGAAGGAGCACATGGCCTTGGTGGTAAGAATGGTATAAAGCAGATGTCCTTCAGCAGGATCCCAATGAGAAATAATATTTTATCCAAACAAGTAAATGAATGAAGGAATACCGTAATCAGTATTTAACAAAAACTCTTAACTGTCGCCGTCCCACCCTGTCCCAATCTACATAACACCATCACTCTCAGGAGTTACTGGTCTTCAGTTTGCTTTCCTTACCTGCATACCAGCACCTAGAGTTGCCTTCTTCCATTTTTTCAACCCATGATTCATTCCAAGAGTGGGCAAAGTCAATGAGTAGAACCAGTTGGATTAAGATGAAACAAAATGCACCAGCCATTCCAACATAGAACCAGACTACAAATAAATAAAATAAATTAAAGCTCAAAAATTAAGTTAGCTTATATTGTATTTAAAATGATGTAAAATCATTTCAGCACATATTTCAAGTATAAAAATAAAAAAAACTATTTTGAATATATTATAAAAAATCACAGCTCACTCAACAGGAATTTTAAAGTAAAGAGGCCTTAAGAGTATATAAAGTGTTCCAAGTAAAATTGGGTATCTTTTACACAATAGAAGTTTGTACATTTAGAAGTTTGTATAAAGGCAAAAATAAAATCACAATATTGAAATGTAATAGTTAATACAGTAAGGTTATTTGGTCTGTCGAGTCCATGTTGGTTCTTTGCAAGGGTAATTTGGCTAGTCCCACTCCCCCACCATTTCACCATGCCCCTGTAAATTTCTCTCTTCAGCTACCTATCCTCTTCCCTTTCAAAAGCCACAATTGAATCTGTCTCCATCACCCCCTCAGGCAGTGCATTCCAGATCATAACTACTCGCTTTATAAAAAAGCTTTTCCTGATGATGCCATTGGTTCATTTGCCAAGCACCTTAAATCTGTCTCCTCTGGTTCACGTCCCTTCCACAAATGGGAATAATTTCTCTCTCTCTCTCTCTGTCTAGGCCACGCATGAGTTTGAACATCTCTATCAAATCTGTCCTAAAACTTCTCTCCTCTGAAAACAACTCCAGCTTTTCCAATCTATCCACATAACTAAAGTCCCTCATCCCTGTCCCATTCTTGCAAAACTTTTCTGCACTTCCTTCAAAGCCTTCACATCCAACCTAAAGTGCAATGTCCACAACTGAGGTACAATACTCGAGTTGAAGCCGAACCAGTGTTTTATAAAGATTCATCATAACCTATTTGCTTAAATCAAAGGATCACATTTTCATTTTTAACATCATTCTCAACCTACCCTACCACCTTCAATAATTTGTGCATATATACTGCCAGGTCTCTCAGTTACTACACCCCCATCAGAAATGTAGCCTTTCATTCACATTGCTTCTCCTCGTTCTTCCTACCAAAATGCATCACATCACACATCTCTGCATTAAAGTTTTATCTGCCTCGTGTCTACCCATTCTACCAGCCTGTCTATGTCCTCCTGAAGTCCACTGCTATCCTCACAGTTCACAAACCTTCCAAAATTTAGTGCCATCTGCAAACTTTGAAATTGAGTCCTATACACCCATGTCCAAGTCTTCAATATAGATCAAGAAAAGATCCTATTGTATACCTTCCTCTAGTCCAAAAAGCAACTGTGCACCACTACTCAGTTTCCTGTCACAAAGCCAACTTTGTATCCATGCCCCCACTGTATCTTTTATTCCATGGCTTCAGCTTTGCTGGCAAGCCTATTATGTATCACTTTATCAAACACCTTTTGGAAGTCTACACAAACTACATCAACCCCACTACCCTCATCAATCCACTCTGTTACCTGATCAAAAACTTAATCAAGTTGGTCAAACAAGAATTGCTAACAAACTGGTACTGGCTTTCCTGAGATAGTCTATTCAAAAAAACAACTGTTCATCAATGTCTTTGTATTCAGTGTCAGCATCAAGCTCTTCCAGATCAGGTACAGCATCTCTGATCCTAATTTCAGTTAATGCCAGTTCAGTAAATTAATGGTAAAAATATTTTCACTGCTCCCAGTTAACCTTACATGGGTACTTTTCTGTGTTACTTTGCACTATGTGAAGTGACATCTGCCATCAACATGAGACCATGTGACAGTTGGTAGACCCAAAGTTATTTATTATGACAGTGCTGCCTTAGTAGTGTATCACAATTCCATCAAGATTTAGTGCACATTGATGCACCAAGGTAAAAATACACAATCAAAATGCTTTGTCTAAGGCCGCTTTTAAAAATCTCAACAGAGTCATATGAACTAGCGGTGTTACCATTACATGCCTTATACAAACCTGTTGTAAAGGGTCCTTCTGGGATGAAGAAAGCACCCACTGTGATAGCAACCACTGTGGCAAATTTAAAAAACCAAAACCTAAAAGAAAAAAAGGTTTGTCAGGTTACCATCAATAATGGATGTTTCTAAAGTTTAAGACAATCTTGTATCCTTATCATTACTGCAGCAACGATCGGACAGCAGCAAGGAGAAATTTAATGAAGTATTTCAATGTGCCTGCATAATTTATCATATCCCTCATCAATCTTTTCATTTCCATCAATTGTACATATATTGTTAAAACAGTCAAATACATTTATATAACATTATCATTGTAATGAAAGAGGACAGGAAAACACAAGATTCAGAAGTTAGCAGTACATCTTGTTCCTTAATCACTGCTGTTCTCTTTAATGTCTCATTATACTGTTCATCCAGTTCTAAAACTGTCAAGACTTCCCATCCTGTAAATTTTGACAGAGATGCAACCAACTATTGGAGAGATTATAGTTCTGTCTCATTTTATTTGCCTGCAAGTGTAAAATAGATATCAGTAGTGGGCTTTCATTTGAGGGAAGAGAACTTGGCGCAATCCTCAAGATTTCCACAATATCAAATGTTATGGGCACAAACTCATCCAGGCTCATCTTACTTGACCAATATCAAAGTTGAATTGTCAAAAGAAAAATGCCTCAGGCAAGACAACACTCATTAAGTCTGGCAAAAATTGCTCTGGTCAAAAGCAAAATACTGTGGATGCTGGAAATCTGAAACAAAAACTGCTCTGGTCTGACTGTTAACTTCTGGTCACCAAGAAACAAAGGAAGATATTACAGCAATGGGAGGGAGCCCACAGAAGAGCCACAAAACTGATCAGTATTGTCAGAGGTTTGAGCTACAAGGGAAAGGTGAAGAATCTTGGGCTTTTCAGCCTGGAAAGGAGGCAACAGCAACTTCAAAATTGCAGTGCCTTAAATGTAGAAAACATTCTAGAATGTTTCATAAAGGTGTAAAGAACAAATAATAAAAATAAAATAAAATAATAAGTAAAATTGAATGGGTGACCAAAAACTGTCAAAGATGAGGGAGGGAATTTTCTCCCTGTTGGGCGGGCCGGTCAGGAGCGGGCGCGGGCAAGCACGGAGCCGAATGCTGCCCGAGATCGGCTGCGTGCCGCCATTTTACGCGGGCGGGTCAATTAAGGCCCGCCCAGCATGATACGCACCCGGAAGCACTCAGCACTACTTGTGTGGGCAGGGGGAGGAGGAAGAGTCGGGGCCTGCGCAGAGCGCAGAAATCTCCCTCAGGCACTGAGCTGCCTCAGGGAGATTAAGTTCAGTCATAAAGATGGGAAAATAAAAAAATAAAATTATTCAGACATGTCCCCTCATGTGACAGTGTCACACGAGCTGGGACATGTTTATGAATTTTCATAACACATTTTATTTAACTAATGAGCCCTTCATGAAACCTCATCTTGCCCATGGATGAGGTTCCATGAAAAATGTGAAGGCCGCCTGGGCTCTTAGTCAGCCCGCCAACCTTAAGGTTGGACGGGCAGCCCTGACAAGTACTTTAATTAGTTCATTAATGGCCTTAACAGTCCTTTGACAGTTCGGCGGGCACGCAGCTGATTCCTGTGCACATCCACCTAACTGAAGATCAGAATGATGCACGGTAACGTTGGGACGCATGCCTGATGTCACCGTGCATCATTTTACATGTTGGCGTGCGGGGCCCATCCCCGCACACCAAACAAAAGATTCTGCCTGACGATTTTATGGAGAGGCAAAGGGTTTAAGGAAAGAATTTCAGAGTCTGGGACCAAGGTGGTTGAAGGCGTAAACACAAATTATGAATTGAAGGAAGGGGAAATGCACAAGAGGCCTGAGGCAAGCATGCACAATTGAAATTTCCAATCTTAATGACATTTGGATTATTTATTTATTACACTAGACACCCATTTCCAAACCTCCTTACAGCTGGAGCTGAGTGACACTGGCACAGCCTGGGAGCAGATCAATTTACCTTTACGCTGCAGCAATGATATGGGAGGATAACTCAGGTACTTCATACCAAAAAGTAAAAATGTGGAAACAAACCTTGGGTCAAAAGCAGACATACAGGGAGAACCATAACTAAGTCACTTCCCATCACAAGACTAATGAGAAAACTACAAATTTTACAGCTGATTACGCAGTTGTTGCTTGAAATCAAATTGCTAATAACCCAGCCCCTGACATAAATCAAATTGCTAATAACCCAGTCCCTGACATAAGCTTGCAGCCTACAATGTCCTTTATAAAATTGGAATGGTGCATATTACCCATTGTGTATTGCAGCCCTTGGATCCTGACTGCTCCTCACTTTAATCATCAGCAAGGAAAAAAGAAGGTAGAACATTGCCATGCCAAAGCAAATCCGGTACACGGCCTTATATCCAACCAGCACGTCACAGTTCACCTGTCCACGGACTCCAGGAATGGATGTTTCCATTCCACCATCACAAAATCCAGGAATCTGCATAGGAAGGAGGTGATAGGAGAAATTAAAATCCCTCAGGCTTGTTTTATTGACACATATCACAGCATCCATTAGTATTTTAAAAATACACTTTAGTACAAAGTAAAACTAAAAACACATTTCTTGTATGGAAGTAGTTTATCTCCATAGGTCTGAAGAACTTGAGCGTTCATTCATCACTTTAAGACAATTCATATTCAATTCTTCAATGCAAGTTATCCCTCCAGTTGTGTGTAAATTGCACAAGATGCTGAACTACAAGGAAACAAATGGATTTTCCAAGAATGAGCAAGCGATCCAGTGCCATCCAAACCAGAGTACTTCCCACAAGTTTCCATCCTGCTTCTACTCAACGCCAACCAGTTGCTCAAATTAATTTGTTGTTACTACAATATTCATTGTATGCTAATTATCCATTTCAGAGCTACAACAGCATCTGAAATGGAGATCATGAACTCGTGCAAGTCTTGCATCCCCTTCAGGAGTCCTGCTGGTGAACAACTTGCATTCATCTAGCACCTGTAACGTAATAAACTATCCAAAGGCACTCCATTGGAGTATTATAAAATAAAATAACACTGAGCCATATGAGGAGATTAGGGAAGATGGCCAAAATCTTGGTCAAAGATGGAGGTTTCAATGAGTACCTTAAAGGAGGAAAGCAAGGTAGTAGGTAAGTGAAGAGGTCTATGGAGGGTATTCCAGAGCTTAGGGCCTAGACAACTGAAGGCTCAGCCACCAAGAGTGGAGTGATTAAAATCAGAGATGCTCAAGAAGCTGAAGTTAGAGCGCAAAAATGTCCGAGGGACTGGAAAAGATACAGAGCTAGGGAGGGGTGAGGCTATTGAGGGATTTGAGTACAAGGACAAAAATTGAAAATCGAGGCATTGTTTAACTGGCAGCACAGGGCTAATGAGTGAAAGGGGTTTGAGCAAATTAGGGCATGGGCAGCAGCCATTTGGATGACCTCAAAATTTTATGGAAGGTAGAATGTAGCAGCTGGATGATGTTGGAGAGGTGTTGGAGGAGTATGGTGTGAACAACCATGTCAAAGGCAGCAGGCGTAGTAAAAGTCACAGTCACATCGAATGTCATTTGTGACCTTAATAAGAGCCTTTTCAGTATGTGACATTGGCGGAAATCTGATTGAAGGGATTCAAACATAGAGTTCTGAGAAAAATGAGCAGGGATTCAGGGGGTGACAACATTGTTCAAGGATTTTGGTGAGGAAACAGAGGTTGGAGATGGGGCAGTAGTTTGCAAGGATGGAAGGGTTAAGGGTTAATTTCTTGAGGAAAGGCATGATGGTGGCAGATTTGAAGGAGGGGCAAAACCCAAGGGAAGCTGGGTGATCTGTAGTTTAGTGGGAATGGGGTCACAGACAAGATGAGCTGAGAGGGGGCATGAGCGGAGATAGGAGAGAAGCTAACAGAAAAACACAGGAGGTGACAAAAAATAATCCATTGCCTCCTCAAACCTGTTGTTGGAGGTGAGGATGGAGAAGACAGGAGAAAAGGGTTTAAGGAGACAGCTTGCAGTGCAGACAAGAATCTAGGGGGTTACCTTTTAGGCTAAAGAACCCCTTTTAGCACACACATTTAATTAATAACATTTTTTTTATGCCTAGAGCAGAGTTGAAACAAGTCCATTCCTGAATAAAATGGAACCCTACTCTTGATCCTTCGCATCTGATTAAAAGGATGTCAGTGTTCCTTAGCACTTGGTAACATTGTGGCTATGTTACTGGACTAGTAATGTAGAGGCCTGAACTAATAAACCAGTGAACGTGGATTCAAATCGCAGCAATGCAGTTTAATAGAACAGTATCAGTAGAAGTGACTACAAATGCTGCAAAACTGCAATTGATGTCTATGTTGAAGGAACTCGGTAGACCTTACCCATTCTGACGTGGGATGGCAATCCCACACCAACATAATACATTTTTAAAAATTCATTCATGGGATGTGGCAAGTCGATGGCTAGGCTAAATTTATTGCCCATCCCTAATTGCCCTACAGAGCTGCCTTCTTGAACCGCTGCAGTCCATGTGGAGTGAGTACACCCACAGTGCTGTTAAGCAGCGAGTTCCAGGCAAGTGGAGAGTATTCTATCACACTCCTGACTTGTGCCTTGTAGATGGTGGACAGGCTTTGGGGAGTCAGGAGGTGAGTTACTCGCTGCAGGATTCCTAGCCTCTGACATGCTCTTGTAGCCACAGTATCTATATGGCTAGTCCAGTTCAGTTTCTGGTCAATGGTAACCCCAGGATGTTAATAGTAGGGGATTCTGTAATAGTAATGCCATTGAATGTCAAGGGGTGATGGTTAGATTCTCTCTAGTTGGAGGTGGTCATTGTCTGGCACTTGTGTGTTGTGAATGTTACTTGCCACTTGTCAGCCCAAGCCTGGATATTGTCCAGGTCTTGCTGCATTTGGACATGGACTGCTTCAGTATCTGAGTTGTCATAAATGGTGCTGAACATTGTGCGATCGTCAGTGAACATCCCCATTTCTGACCTTATGATTGAAGGAAAGTCATTGATGAAGCAGTTGAAGATGGTTAGGCCGAAGACACTACCCTGAAGAACTCCTGCAGTGATGTACTGGAGCTGAGATGATTGACCTCCAACAACCAAAACCACCTTCCTTTGTGCTAGGTTTTCCCCCTGATTCTCATTGACTTCAGTTTTGCTAGGGCTCCTTGATGTCAAGGGCAGTCACTCTCACCTCACCTCTGGAGCTCAGCTCTTTTGTCCATGTTTGAACTAAGGCTATAATGAGGTCAGGAGCTGAGCTGCCCTGGTGGAATCCACACTGGACATCAAGAAGCAGGTTATTGATAACCAAGTGGCGCTTGATAGCACTATTGATTACCCCTTTCCATCACTTCACTGATGACCGAGAGTAGACTGATGGGGTGGTAAATGGCTGGATCGGATTTGTCCTGCCTTTTGTGTACAGGACATACCTGGGCATTTTTCCATATTGCCAGTGTTGTAGCTTTACTGGAACAGCTTGGCTAGGGGCATGGCAAGTTCGGGAGCACAAATCGTGAGTACTATTGCTGGAAAAATGTCAGGGCCCATAGCCTTTTCGGTATCCAGTGCCTTCAGCGCCATTTATTGCTATCACATGGAGTGAATCGAATTGGCTGAAGACTGGCATCTATGATGCTGGGGACCTCCGAAAGAGGCTGAGCTGAGTCATCCACTTGACACTTCTGGTTGAAGACTGTTGCAAATGCTTTATGTTTTTCACTGATGTGCTGGGCTCCCCCATCATTGAAGATGGTGATATTCATGGAGCCTCCTCCACCAGTGAGTTGTTGAATTGTCCACCACCATTCATGACTAGATGTTGCAGGACTGCAGAACTTAGATCTGATCTATTGGTTGTGGAATCATTTAGCTCTGTCTATCACTTGCTGTTTATGCTGTTTCAGAGGGCATTTAAGAGTCAACCACATTGCTATGGATCTGGAGTCACATGAGGACCAGACCAGGTAAGGACGGAAGATTTGCTTCCCTAAAAGGCGTTAGTGAACCAGATGGGTTTTTATGACAACTGACAATGGTTTCATGGTCATTATTAGGCTTTTAATTCCAGATTTTTACTGAATTCAAACTTCACCATCTGCAGTGGTGGTATCTGAACGACAGTCCCCAGAGCATTACCCTGGATGTATAGATTACTGGTCCAGTGACAATACCACTATGCCACCACCTCCCACTAAACTGAATTCTTAACTGAAGCATTAAAGAGCTGCAGAAAATGTGTGATTTGGCACACACAATGCTCCAACAGAGAATCTGTGCTGATTATACTTTCTGGGATTGGAAGGAGGTTCCCTTACTGCCCAAGTATGACAAGCAACCAGTCCATAAACAGTGCATTTGGGGGACCTATTATTATTACGATATTAAGAAAGTCTAGTGGGGGTAGCCAGACCAGGGATTGGAGCTTGCATTTATGTCCATTCAAACCCCCTCATTGTCCTTCCTCATCTAATTCTATCAGCGTAACCCTCTACTCCCTTCTCCCTCAATTCATGTCTAGCTTCCTCCTAAATGGATCTATGCTATTTACCTCAGCTGCACACTCTGGTAACAAGTTCCACATTCTCACCACTCTCTGGGTAAAGACATTTCTTCTAAATTCTCTATATATAAAATATTAAGATGTATTTGTATGGCTTGCACTTGTAGACCAGGTTATACATATAAGTGAAATATACTGCCAACAGATACCCAACCTTCTTGAGCTGCTCTTCCATTCCTGGCATTAACATAATACAAGCCACTCCCACTCCAAGCAGCAGAAAGAATGCGAAGATCAAACGAGTCACTGTTGAATTTTTCCCACTTGGGCAGCATCCACAGAGAAGACATGGTGCACTGCCACATAAACAGGGTATCTGCAAAGAGAGAGAAAATAACCAATGAAACTGTACCTCGATATAGGAAGGCCACGAAACATGTAATTAGTGTTGGATTTTTTTTACAACTACTTGTAACATGAATGTTTGCAATTAATATTCTTTAATACTCACTGAAGGGAGTAACTGTAAGTGAAATGCATAATACTACATTGCAGCTATAAGAAAGAACTTGTATAGTTTTTATTATTTCATTAATTCTCCCTCCTTTCTTAATGAAAGTGTGTACACCGGATTATCTTCAAACATTACTGAATTGAATTTGGATAAAGCATCAGCACTACAAACAAGTTTGTAAATCTTGAAACAGTTTATAGGGAGGAAGGGGAAATAGTACTATCATGTCATAACTCCCATAGCAATTCATGCCTCTAACTCACCTCTCAAATTTGCAATTGTTTGAGCAGTAATGATTTTGAAAGCCAAAAGTAATGAAAGGAGAACAGAAAGGTGAAGGGAGGTTGAAAGCCTACCAGAAAAAGTGAAGGAAGTAGAACCTGTGTAGGTTTTTAAAAAGTTTCTAATTAAATGAAAATAAAATGAAATAAGGACATGTGGAAACAAAAAGGAAAATGGGACCAAGTGAACAAGGCTTTCTGAGAGATGGTACAAATGAACTGGATCAAAATCTATGCTTTAAGATTCTTCTATAAAGTGTCATGAGGTGGGAAAGAGAAGTCTGCCCGTCGACATTTTTAAAGAAGTATTTTAAATGTCACTATGAAATCAGCAATTTAAAAAAACACCTGCATACACAAAGATCAGATACCAGCTTGGCACTGCCCTTATGCCAGAGTTTTGCCACACCAACATTTTCAACATGCTAATGCCAAAAGAAAGCATAACCCTATCAGTGAAGGCTGCCATTAGTGCGCTTGAGAGCACTTTCAAGAAACCATACTTAGCGTTTATTACAATTTTACTTCATTTGTTCAACACTGGAAAACTTGAATAAAATCAAATACACACTAGAAATGCTAAAGAGCTCTGGTTAATACTTTTATGAGTTCAAACAAAATAAACTAAATGCAATGATCAGCATGACTTTAGGAACATTAGGCTATGCCACACTAATCTACTGGGATTCTTTGAGGAACTAACTACTTGGAAATAATTCACTTAGATCTGCAATAGCAATTGATGAAAGGTCTAAATGGGAGACCTTTTTAAAAAAAACAAAAAGAATAAATTTAATTAATTTCACTGAATTTGTTCACAGAATTGAAAACTGCCTTAGCAATAGAAAGCATACATGAAATTATATGAAGTAGACGCTGTCTACGGACAGACATCGGCACAGATTTATTTGGGGCTTTGTGGTTTTCACATCAATCCCAAATTGTACTGGGAGAGACATTGCACTTTTATAGCCCAACATTCTTTAGTGACCCAGAATTAAATATTCAGGTGACTTGCATTGAGAGCATTGATAATATTTTGAAAGGTTGGGCAAGTGAAAGGTTCAGCTAAGAAAAACAATGTAACATTAATCAATTTAGAGAAACATACTGTGGAATAGGAAACAGGCACTATGGCCTGAATTTTCACCATGTCAGGCTGACTCTGGGAACCTTTAAAAATGGTGGGCGGGCCCTGCTTACCGTATTCCCGACCCCATTCCTGGGCTGTCTGAATTTCAGGAGCACCTTTAAAGGGTGCAGGTTGGTTCCTGTAAAAAACCCACTCCAGACCTGGCTGGGTCTAATTCGGAGATAGGCATGTCCTCCTCGTCTGCAATTTTCTTGGAGTCAGGCCAAGTTTTTAAAGAGTCGAGGTTCACAGCCCCTCAGAGGAGTCGTGAACCATAGTCTGCATGAGCGGACCTTTTAAAAAGTAAGTTCAAAAGGTCTGCCTCATGCCCCCTATGCCAAACTCTGCCCTTCCACCCATCCCCTATGGTTCCTCTTGCCCCCTATGCCAAGCTATGGCACTTCCATGTCCATTGAACTATTGTACATTTCTAGAACCAATATACACCCACAGTGTATAGTGGTTTGTGTAAAAAGAATCTTTGAAAAAAAGTAATCAATTCATAGCTTTCTGCTATGTTTGAAAAAAGTCTTCACTGCAAGCCAATAAAAGTGTCAATCATCCAGGCCCTTTAAAGTATCAAAAACCATAAACCCTTGAAAGCATTTAACTTGTGTAAACAAACATTATGAAATTGACAGTAGAGATCAGAGAGCCTGAGTTGTCAATCAAACAATATTTCCCCCAGGGAGCAGCTGTTTCAACAAACTTAATGAGGGTACATAATGAGGCGTGGCTGAAAGCCCAGGTAGTTAATAGAGCACTAGAACATCTGCTCATCAGAGGAAACATTAATAGAAGAAAAAACACATTGCCCAATTCCAACAGAAACTTTCAAGCCATGGCAATGACAGAGCAGTGATTTTCTTTTCTACCTCAATACAGCTATCGCCATAAATGTTGCATTAGAGCTATTCTAAGTCATTCTTTTGTTATGATCCCAGCTGATGTTATAGCTGGACAAGCCTGATCCCAGGGTGGATCCCAGCTTGATAGATCCTAACTTTTATTTGTTTGTTGAGATACGTGGAGAGTGGCTACTGAACAGAGTCACTGGAGTCAGCGAATGAACTTTTAACTAAGGGATAAAAAATTTATTTAACAAAAAAAGATTAACTATATTACAATACTCCTTCGCCCACAACTATACCTTTACAGATATATACAGATTTGTAAGGATAGCACAAGTTACAAAAACTTATATTCTAATGTTCACAGTAAGTACACAGTTCAAGTAATCCAACTAGCAACCTGTGGTCAGACACGCCACACTCTGAAACCAAGTGACAGATACCACCCCAAACAGATGCTATGGATCTCTCCTCAACTCCACACCCCGCTCGCTTGTCACACCGTAAGCCAACTAGTCTCACTGAATTCCGTCTTTCACACGAGAGTTTCCAATCTCCACTCTCCAAGAACTCACCTTGGAATCTTCTCCCAAACCGAAGCTTTCTCTTGGATGCCTTCCGCAAAGGTTCACCACCAAGGTTTCAAACTCTCCTTCCGATGTTCCTCTCCCCTGGGTCACCACTTGTATTCAAACTTTTTTCTACACTCTCTCTCACCGACTCAGCCATCAAAAGCACACTGCTGCTTCACATGCCCACAGCAAAGATTACAGACCTTCAGCTATCCCTTTGGACCTTCTGACTTCTCACAAGCTGTTCTCGCTTTAAATCTGCAGTATTCATCTTTTTAAGCATTAAGCTTGGAGCCTTTCTCTGTTCCTCACTCTTAACTTCACTTAACAATATCTTTTCAAGCTTCCTGTCCTTTCTTTGACCAGAAGATCTGCTTGGGATCTTTCCTGTTCCTCTCCCCTGGATTTGGGGCCTTTCTTCTTTTGCTTGGAACTTGCTATATGTCCCTTTGCTCCCGTCTGCAGCAGCTACTTTCAACCAACTTTGGTTTGGGGCTCAAAACTGCTGTTTCTTTAGTTTTTGTGTGGGTGGATGGGAGGGGCCTGCCTCTCTGAACCCCTGTTGCTAGGCAACAGCACCATTTTTTTTCTAATCTTGTGTTTGCTTTAACTTCTCTTAGAGTTGTAAAACTCATTAGAAATGCAGGCATCTTTTAAAGCGAAACTAAAACTCAAATTGAGCTTTTCTCAACACACAATTCCAGGAAGACAAATCAAATTTAAACATTAAAGATATATCTTAATCTTAACACACCCAAATATACATAACTTACTTAAACTACCTCTATTTCATAACACTTTCAAAGATTAAATGCTAACCTATATCTGAGTTTTGGGTAGGGTATTTGTGCAATGGGCAGACCATACTCATGGTTGAAGTTATGGATAAGGAAAGCCATTAGTTTAACTAAATTCATCCCCATCCAGAAAACACCACCAATTATAGCATCCATTTCTTTCTTAAATGATCTCGAGGTTTTTGTTTCCTTTGCTGGCTGGAGGTTTATTACAAATATTTATCAAATTCGGTATTGAAAGCATCTCCTTTTAACAGTCTCAAACAACCTTTGACTACTATGAATCTATATTTTTCTCTAAAATTAAAACGTAGCTTAAGTTAATATTCTAGGTGTACCTTTTCTATTCTCTTAATGCTGTTGCATATTTCTAACACAAAAATTGCACAAATTTATTTTATCATATCAATCCTTTGGACAAATACAATGTCCAACTGATACCTGCAGCAAACTCACTAATTTAACATGATATTCCAGCGAATAGTTCACATTTGGCCAGCCTCATTGAGCAATTTTACATCTCACAGCCACCCATCAAATTTAATCTTTCAAAATATGTGTTGTGTGACCCCCAAGAATTCAACTCCCCCATTTTGAAAAAAATATTTTTTCTTATATATCACTTGGTTTATTTATTATACCTCGTTAGCTTTTTCTCTTAAAACTAAATTCACACCCCCACTGAGACGATGGACCAGTCTTCCTGGGGGTGAGTCATGCTGTGCCCTGAAGTAGGAACTTTATCACTCCTTTATGCTACTTCAACTACCTTTTTTTGTCTTAGGTAAGATATATTTCTATTCATAAATAGTTGTTAAATACTATTATAATACTTCCTTTTGTGATAGTAAGAGGATTATTAGAAATATTGGATGATGTCTGTGAATTACATATAAGAAATTGTGTAAGGTATCACCTTGGAAATCTTTTTCCAAGAATGGAAGTTTTTATTTGTATAAGTCCATTTGTTGTATAGTCTAGCCAAGGAATGAAAGATGCTTACTCAAGATTTAAGTTCGACTATGTTTAAGATGTTCTGGACAGTTGTTAACTTATTATTCACTTTAGTTAGAAAACACACAAGAATTGGGGGCAGGAGTAGGCCATTCAGTCCCTCGAGCCTGCTCCACCAATCGATAACATCATGGCTGATCTGATTGTGGCCTTAGTCCCACTTTCCTCTCTGTCCCCCCATAACCTTTAACTCCCTTGTTGATCAAAAATCTATCTAACTCAGCCTTTAAGATATTCAATGACCCAGCCTACACTGCTCCCTGGGGAAGAGAATTCCACAGACTAAAAGATGGTATTTCTCCAAGCATTGAACCAAGTTACAATTTTATTACGTCCAACAACTAGGATAGCTATAACAAATGTAGTAAAAGAATAGTTCAATACTGGAATACTTGTTTAGTGCTTTGTCTGGTAAAGTTTAATCCTTTATGATCTGTTGGATGTAGTCTTAAAGTTGAATAAGCCATGAATATAATTATTTTGGTACCAACAGAAGTATATAATCATTAGATTATGTGATGCCAAACTTATCATTGCAGTATTTGACTCATTAGAGGGATGTGCAAAATCATAGCACAGAAATGAGTTTGTATTTAATGAGTTGTTTAAGGTGTGATGACATGAATGTTTGTGCTATTGCGTATTAAACCAAGGTTCACTCCTTTATGTTACTTCAACCTACCTCTCTCCAGTTTGCTTTTTGTCTTAGACACATCACCACCCCTCCCGTTCGGGAATGTGCAACAGTGTCTTAAGTCTTTTACAGGAGTAATTAAAGTGGAGTCAATAGTTCAGCTAGAAATTTTCCAAGGTAGGCTCTATCTCCACAGCAACCGGTCCAAAAGCCCAGCTCAATTTACATCCCATCAAACTGGCAGCTAGAGATTTGTTGCTGAAAACTCTGCATTTGCTGCAGCGTGTTCATTTTACAGTTTTCATAAAAAGCCAAATAAAAAGTAAATATAATGTTAATAACCAACACAATATCATCCTATTTCTCCATTACAATGGAGACGTGTCTTGCAGCACCTTAAAACCCGTCAATGTAATACTTCACCGCTTTCACTGATTTATCACAGGCGAGCAGTGGCTCACAGGTTTTCAAGACACTATACATTCAGAATTTCACCCTTCAGCACACCCCTTACTGCAACACTCAATCCAGCTTCCTTCACAGCTTGGAGGGGTATATGTGTGGGGAAAGAAGTGGCATAAAATTTGGGGATTTGCCAGACATTTGGTGCAATACATACACTTTCCCCTTACCAACTATCAGTTTTTAAAGCACCTTACGGGTTCAGAAAGCTTTCTGGAATTTTACATAATCGGATCAAGCCAGTTAGCTATTTAAAGGCCTTGTGTCCACCATGACTCAGATCTTCAGTATCACAAATCAGTGACATCACCAGTCCAGCACAGAGGCAATGCATCTATAAAAAACATACAAATCAGGCACAATAACAGGACTTTAAAAAAAAAACATGTACCCCTTTCACCCCCACCCAGCTACCAGCGGAAATACAAAGAGAAAAGCGCCAGCAGCCAGGATCCAGGATCCAGGCACAGGGTTTACTTTCCCTCTTTGTTATCCGCTCTATCTGCAGTGATGACGGAGAGGCAAACGGCGCATTCTCCCGCACCGCAATTCATTTGCAACCGGTTTAGGACCAACACTTTCGCTAAATTATCTGCGGACCACTGCATTGAAGCTGTGCACCTACCCAGCTGGCTAAGGAACAAGCTCCAAGCACAGCTCCCATTGCCGCGGCTGCTGCTACTCCGGCTCCTGGCGCTGGGAATGAGTGGAACCCGCAGAGTGACTGACAGCTTGTTTACACCCGCGCCGCTTCCGCTCCCAGGCTCTTCCCCAGCCCTGATCCAGCAGCACAACCCAGGAGCTGGCCAAACCTCAGCAGGAACGCTTTAACTTCTTTTGTTACCAGAATTTGCGTATATATGTTTCCCTCCTTGAGGCAAATAACTATTCGTATCTTTGTGTTATTTCAAAGAAGTTGGCAAGTTGTAAATTTGAACTATTTTGTTGATGGAGGTAGCAGCACGGTGAATTCTCCTCAATGTTATTGCTGCTGCTCTCAATGAGCATTTAACTAGTATCTCCAAAGCCGTCTCCTTTGTTGTGCGTTGTAGCCCAGAACCATCACAAGTCCCTTCTCCTTTATAAATCCTCATTCCACAACAAAGGTTTTGTGGCATAGTGGTTAATGTTCCTGCCTTTGAACCAGAAACTTAAGAGGCCAAGTCCCCCTCCAGGACTTGATGACCAAGGAAAAGTGTTCCTAACACAGATATCAACTTTTTAAGTCCTTCCAACATGCACCCCCGGGCAGAGAGAAAGAGCAGGAGAAATTCCTGGTCAGTCATGAGGTAGATAGAAATTGGAGCCTCTACCATCACTATCCAGGCTACAATGTGCATGTGAAAGTATTGCTGCAGCAGTTCAGACTCCTTGCAGGGGCCGCTCACTGTATGGCCAGTGTGGGTCAGATTAGTGCGAACAGCACATGGTTCAATCTCTGTTCCGGCTGGGTTGGATCTGGGACTTGCCTCCTTGCCCTACCTGAGGTAAAGGTTGTGATGTGGTAAGTTGGTCCTACCTTCACGCAGAGAACTCAAGATGACAAAGATTCCATAACAAATCTACTCATGGCTCTTCTACAATCTCCTTCAGCACTACATTTGGGTGGATATGAATAGTTATATTCTCATTATTTGTTTCCCTTTGCCAGTCTCATTACATTGCCATGTGTCCATTCCAGTAATTACAATTTGCCATTTATCAGTCCACCTTCCCAACCTATACGGATTCTTTTGCATTTGGTTGACCCATTCTACATTTTTGAAACCCCTTCCCTCAATTTTTTCATGGTTCCCTTCCTTTCCCTCCCATTCAGCTAATGCTGCATTCTCCTTCATTTCCTACCCCAGTGTGCTATTCCCAGCTGTTTCCTTCTTCTCCCTAAATTACTTCCACTTCTCCTTCATTACCATCCATTCCACTTTCTCTCAATTTCTATCCATTTCCATTTTCACTGCCATCCATTTCTTTCTAAACTCTCCCACTCCTTCCCCTGTGATCTATTTTCCTCTCCCAAGGTATTCAGTTCCCCTGCTGTCCATTACTGCTCTCCCCTTGCAATCTTTGTTGGCAGATTTTCCTCCATGTACTCTTCCTACATGATTATTTAGCACCAAAAAAGGAAAAATCTATGAACAAAAGAAGAATGTGGCAAAAAAGCTAGGTCACAAGGGTTAGGGTTGGTGGCCAAAATTACCATAATGCCAAACAAGAATATCTGAAGAGATATATGAAGAAACAAAGCATGGTGAGTACAGGCAGTTACATAAAAGTCAGCTGTGATCAACTGAAAGAATCATTAGAGGAGGTAAAATGACAATAGAAAGATATTGCTGAAAAGAGACATGTTGCTGAAGCTTTTTGTCCTGCACTTAACAGGACAACCACAAGAATACCAAATTTCAAACAATCACAACAATTTATACTACAAGAGAAAAGGTGCTGATTGGTTGGCAGATGGAGTCTGATTGGCTGAGGCATTGCCATGGAGGATGAAACTGGAAACTATAGGCTTCCCAAACTCCATATAATTCAAAAAAGGCGCAAGGCTTGAATATATTCCTTTTGTTTGCGGAAGACAGGAACCCGCATATGAATATACATCGCTTCTAGCAAACATAAATGTGTCATGTAACAAGCTCGACTGATTATCTTAAATTGGCTGTTAGTGTGGCTATTCACACACTCAGGATTGTTCAGCAACTGCTGCCCAATCACAAAATCACATCTAACAGAAGATGTTTTGTTTTGGGTTTTGTAAGCGCTGGCTGGTTGAGTACAAACAATCAAAGAAACATGCTGTTCAATTTGATCAGCCGATCGCTGGGACTTACAACCTGCAATAGAAAAACAGATTGCAAAACCAGCAAAATATGTTTTTAAATTACTACATTAATATTAGCTAGTATGCTAAACATCAGATTGATCGCTTAAGCTATAAATTGAGAAGGGATCAGGAAATTACAACTTTGTTCACAACAATTTTTGTAAGTGAACATTCCAGTTAAGTTCCAGTTGCAGTCATTTGGCTAAACAGTCTATAGCATTTGCAGCTCTACCTGAAGGCTTAAACATTAATCTGATTTTTAAAAAAGAGTGAGACATGAAATCACATTGAAGTTAGATTGTTTTGAGGATGATGTTTCAAATTATTTTATTACATGCTAACAACATTCATCTAAAGAGATCAGTGGATGTAATAAGTAGTCAGCATTGATTTAAAAGTATTTTGCTAGATTTTCTGAATCAGCTCTGAGCACTGACGCCGTAGGAGTTAAATTCTTTTTGGTTTCCCAGTAGTACCATTACCGCTACTGAGTCACTAATCTAAGATGAGGAAGTGAGAAAAATCTCTGCAATAATTCTGTGGCTGACCGCTTCCACTGTTGTCATGAAAGGATAATTATTTGTGCAAATTGTTTTAAAAAGAAGCACATTTGCACCAGGCAAGATAAACTTCTCATTTTTAAATCTGCCATCCACTTTCTTAGCAAAGCTGGATTCTGGAAGCACAACAATATTCCTGATGCTCATCGCTGATAAAGCATGAATGATTGGACATGCATCGGCAATTTTTGGATGTGTCTGCCCAAATATGAACAGTTATAGCCAATGTCTGGTAGAAAATCCAGCAGTAGTGATGGATGCTGAGTACCTGTGGAACAGCTCCCTGTCACATTTCCGCAACAGTTCCATAGAAAATTCAGGCTAATAACCTTTAACTACATTGCTAGAATCTTTTGGGCAAATCAATTGGTTCCGTTAAAATCTAGCACAGCAGTTGGAAACAGGAAATGATTATAAATTAAAAAATGCTCTATTTTGCATCTACTTTTTTGTACTCCTTGTGTTGAGACTATTGATAAATGTTTTGGAGAAGACTATTGTCATGGATCAGAGATCTGTCCTTTTCCATATCATGAGAAACTCCATGCCCTAGATTTTTTGTTTGCCTAAAATCCTTTTCAGAAAAATGGCAGACTGTGATTTACAACCTTAGGCCAGCTTCCTGCTCCTGTCCTCATCTCTGCCCACCCAAAACTAAGAAGACTGTGATGGAAAATTTATGTCCAGATTTATGACATTTTTTATTTGAAGTTTCTGACTCGTCTGCGTTGTAGTTAATTTAAATTGATTATTGCATAGCTGAGAGTATCTAATCCAAATGCAAAATTCAAACAGAGTAGCCTGGCAGATGGTGGAATTTGAATTCAATAAAATAAATTCGCAATTAAACGTCTAATGATGACCATGAAACCATTGTTGATTGTTGTAAAAACCCATCTGGTTCACTAATGCCTTGAGGGAAGGATATCTGTCATCCTTACCTGGTCTGGCCTACATGTGGCTCCAGACCCACAGCAATGTGGTTACCTTTTAAATACCCTCTGAAATGTCTTAGCAAGCCAGTCAGTTGTATCAAACTGCGACAAAGTCTCAAAAAAGGAATGAAACTGGACGGACCACCCAGCATCAACCTAGGCACAATGACAAACACAGCCCTGTCAACCCTGCACAGTCCTCCTTACTAAGATCTGGGGGCTAGTGCCAAAATTGGGAGAGCTGTTTCAAAGACTGGTCAAGCAACAGCATGACATAGTCACCCTCATGGAATCATATCTTACAGATAGTGTCCCAGACACCACAATCCCTGGGTACGTCCTGTCCCACTGGCAGGACAGACCCAGCAGAGGTGGCGGCACAGTGGTATACAGTCGGGAGACAGTTGCCCTGGGAGTCCTCAACATCAGCTTCGGACCCCATGAAGTTTCATGGCATCAGGTCCAACATGGGCAAGGAAACCTCCTGCTGATTACCACCTAGCACCCTCCCTCAGCTGATGAATCAATGCTGATGAATCAGTGGAGGGAGCACTGAGGGTGGCATGGGCGCAGAATGTACCCTGGGCGGGGGACTTCAATGGCCATCACCAAGAGTGGCTCAGTAGCACCACTACTGACCGAGCTGGCCGAGTCCTACAGGACATAGCTGCTAGACTGGGTCTGCGGCAGGTGCTGAGGGAACCAACAAGAGGGAAAAACATATTTGACTTCATCCTCACCAACCTGCCAGCCGCAGATGCATCTGTCCAGGACAGTATCGGTAGGAGTGACCACCACACAGTTGTTGTGGAAACGAAGTCCCACCTTCACATTGAGGATACCCTCCATTGTGTTGTGTGGCACTACCACTGTGCTAAATGGGATAGATTTCAAACAGATCTTGCAACTCAAGACTGGGCATCCAGGAGGCGCTGTGGGCCATCAGCAGCAACAGAATTGTACTCGAGCATAATCTGTAACCTCATGGCCCGGCATATCCCCCACTCTATCATGACCATCAAGCCAGGGAATCAAACCTTGTTCAATGAAGAGTGCAGGAGAGCATGCCAGAAGCAGCACCAGGCTTACCTAAAATGAGGTTTCAACCCAGTGAAGCTATAACACAGGGCTACTTGTGTGCCAAACAGCATAAGCAGCAAGTGATAGACAGAGTTAAGTGATCCCACAGCTAACGGATCAAATCTAAGTTTGGCCTGCTGTCGCATCCAGTCATGAATGGTGGTGGACAATTTAACAACTCACTGCAGGAGGAGGCTCCACAAATATCCCCACCCTCAATGATGGAGGAGCCCAGCACATCAGTGCAAAAGATAAGGCTGAAGCATTTGCTACAATCTTCAGCCAGAAGTACTGAGTGATAATTCACCTTGACCTCCTCCGGAGGTCCCCAGCATCACAGATGTTGTGAGTGTGTGTGTGTGTGTGTGTATGTGTGTATCCATAGATCTCTGAAAGCGGAGGGGCATGTTAGTGGGGTGGTGAAAAAGGCATATGGGACACTTGCCTTTATCAATTGAGGCATAGATTACAAGAGTAGGGAGGTCAGGTTGGAGTTGTATAGAAGCTTGGTGAGGCCACAGCTGGAGTACTTTGTGCAGTTCTGGTCGCCACATTATAGGAAGGATGTGATTGCACTGGAGGGGGTGCAGAGGTGATTCACCAGGATGTTACCTGGGATGAAACATTTAAGTTATGAAGAGAGGTTGGATAGACTTGGGTTGTTTTCGTTGGAGCAGAGAAGGCTGAGGGGCAACCTGATCGAAGTGTACAAGATTATGAGGGGCATGGACAGGATTGATAGGTAGCAGCTGTTCCCCCTAGTTGAAGGGTCAGTTACGAGGGGACATAAGTTCAAGATGATGGGCAGGAGGTTTGGGGGGATGTGAGGAAAATCTTTTTTACCCAGAGGGTGGTGACGGTCTGGAATGCGCTGCCTGGAAGGGTGGTGGAGGCAGGTTGCCTCACATCCTTTAAAAAGTACCTGGATGAGCACTTGGCACGTCATAACATTCAAGGCTATGGGCCAAGTGCTGGTAAATGGGATTAGGTAGATAGGTCAGGTGTTTCTCACATGTCGGTGCAGACTCGATGGGCCGAAGGGCCTCTTCTGCACTGTGTGATTCTGTGATTCTGTGATTCTGTGATCCAGGGGGACACATTTCATGGCTGCACTTGAGAGTCATGTGACGTGTAACAGATGTCAGTCTTCAGCCAATTCGATTCACTCTACGTGATAGCAAGAAACGGCAGAAGGCACTGAATACTGCAAAGGCTATGGGTCCTGACAATAGTACTGAAGACTCGTGCTCCAGAACTTTCTGAACCCCTAGTTAAGCTGTTCCAGTACAGCTACAATGCTGGCATCTACCTGGCTATGTGGAAAAATGCCCACGTATGTCCTGTACACAAAAGGCAGGACAAATCCAACCCAGCCAATTACCGCCCCATCAGTCTACTCTCGATCATCAGTAAAGTAATGGAAGGGGTCATCAACAGTGCTATCAAGTGGCATTTGCTTGGCAATAACCTGCTCATTGATACCCAGTTTGGGTTCTGCCAAGGCCATTAGCTCCTGACCTCATTACAGCCTTGGTTCAAACACGGACAGAAAAGCTGAACTCCCGAGGTGAGGTGAGAGTGACTGCCCTTGACATCAAGGCTGCATTTGACTGAGTTTAGCATTAAGGAGCCTTAGCAAAACTGGAGTCAACGGGAATCAGGGGGAAACTTTCTGCTGGTTGGAGTCATACCTAGCACAAAGGAAGATGGTTGTGGTTGTTGGAGGTCAGTCATCTCAGCTGCAGGAGTTCCTCAGGGTAGTGTCTCATCCCAACCATCCTCAGCTGCTTCATTAATGACTTTCCTTCCATCATAAAGTCAGAAGTAGGGATGGTCGCTGATGATTGTACAAAGTTCAGCACTATTCGCGACTCCTCAGATACTGAAGCAGTCCATGTCCAAATGCAGCAGGACCTGGACAATATCCAGGCTTGGGCTGACAAGTGGCAAGTAACATTCGTGCCACACATGTGCCAGGCAATGACCATCTCCAACAAGAGAGAATCTAACCGCCACCTCTTGATGTTCAATGGCATTACCATCATTGAATCCCCCACTATCAACATTTTGAGAATTACCATTGACCAGAAACTGAATTGGACTAGCCATATAAATACTGTGGCTACAAGAGCAGGTCAGAGGCTAGGAATCCTGCAACGCGTGATTCACCTTCTGACTCCTCAAAGCCTACCACCATCTACAAGGCACATGTCAGGAGTGTGATGGAATATCCCCCACTTGCCTGGATGAGTGCAGCTCCCACAATACTCAAGAAGCTTGACATCGTCCAGGACAAAGCAGCCCACTTGATTGGCACCACATCCGCAAACATTCACTCCTCCACCACCAACGCACAGTAGCAGCAGTGTGTACCATCTACAAGATGCACTACAGGAATTCACCAAGGCTCCTTAGACAGCACCTTCCAAACCCACAACCATTACAATCTGGAAGGACAAGGGCAACAGATAGTTGGGAACACCACCACCTGGAAGTTCGCCTCCAAGTTACTCACCAAGTTTACTTGGAAATGTTTCGCTGTTCCTTCACTGTCGCTGGATCAAAATCCTGGAACTCCCTTCCTAACAGCACTGTGGGTGTAACTACACCACATGGACTACAGCAGTTCAAGAAAGCAGCTCAAAACCACCTTGTCAAGGGGGGCCAGGGATGGGCAATAAATGCTGGCCCAGCAAGCGAAGCCCACATCCCACAAATGAATTTTAAAAAAGAATCTTTGCAACAACTATTTAGCCAAAATGATTTAGCTGATTCTTGATTCCGGAAGTGTCACCCGCCGAAGCTAGCACCCACCGTTTTCGCCAGGGGAAGAACAAAGGCAGGTTGTACTTTGCATATTCGTGGTTCATGGAGGCTGCTGCAGATGTTTAAGTACAGCTCTCTCTAAACAGATACGAATTTCTCTGGTGAGATGTCCAAAACAAAACTTCTGGACTTTAGATTTTTCAGGGAAAGGTCTAAAGCTACTGGAGCTATCTGGAGAGGTAGGGCATCCTTTTGGAGAGGTAGGGCACCTTTTTGGATAGGTCCAGGGATACCCCTTGGAGAGGTCAATTCTCCTTTTGGAGAGGCCATGTAGCCTTAGGGAGAGTTCAGGTGCCCTTTGGGAGAGGTAAAATGCCCTTTGGGATTATTAAATGCAGACATGAATGAGCATAAAAAAGTGGTAAACTTGTAACTGTCAAGCTGTCAAGGAAACTGTCAAGGGAACTGTCAAACTGTTAAGGCATTTAAATCTCCCAGCCTTTATTTTTTTGGAAATAAAACAGCCAGCAGTTCCAAAAAAAAAGTGCATTCCATTTCACTCTGCCTGTTGACATACACCTGAGGTCTGTGATTATATGATTTGTGCTGTATGACTGATTTCACAACCTATCATTATCACAGTGGGCTGCCTGTTTGTTCACTGTTTGACAGTTTCAAGTAGTTATGAAGTCTTTGATGTGGGACTATGAATACAAATGTTTCTTTTTATAAGAGATTAAGTTATTGAAGGGATTTAAATGTGTTTCTGAAAAAAGAGACATGTCTATGCTTTTTGTTGTGCACTCACCAGAACACTGGCAAGATTGCCAATATAAGGGGAAAACAATAATTTTTACTGTATGTGAAGAGAGTGTTGGTTGGTTGGAAAGTGGTGTTGCCATGAAGAATGCACCAGTGATGGTGACTGACAGTTAATTGCCATGCATTGTTTGAAATTTAAACCAGGCAGCTTTACCCTGATTGGTCAAGGCATTGCCCTGAGGAATAAGTCAGCGAATGGCTGTCACTTATTTTGTTTAGCTGAAACAGGCGCAATGTATGCACACATTCTTTCTGTCTGCAAAGTACAGGGCCCTGTGTATTAATATATGTAGCTTCCAGTACATGCAAATGAGCCACATTGTGAGCCCGACTGACAATCTTAAATTAGTTGTCAACATAATTCTTTGAACATTGAGGATTATTTAGCAAATGTTGTCCAATTGTGGAATCACATCTAATGTTAGACACTGTGTTTTGAGTTTTGCAAGCCAAAAAGACTTTCTGCCTATCACACAAATGAGTAATGTGGTATATGAATTTCAGTGCCAGTGTGATGCTAGGTATGTAGGCTGGACGTCCCATAGACTGGCTGATTGTATCAAACAGCATGTCCCAGCCACTGTTCCCAATGGGCAGGGTACAGACGGTACCCAACCAGCCCGTGCTTGCAAAACTCAAAACACAGTGTCCAACATTAGATGTGATTCTGTGATTGGACAACATTTGCTAAATAATCCTCAGTGTGCTATGAATTACGCTGACAACCAATTTAAGATCATCAGTCAGGCTCGCAGTCTGGTGCATTTGTGTGTACTGGAAGCTACATATATTAATACACAGGGCCCTGTGCTTTGCAGACAGAAAGAACATGCATACATTGCGCTTATTTCAGATAAACAAAATAAGTGACAGCCATTCGCTGACTGTCAGTCACCATCACTGGTGCATTCTCCATGGCAACATCACTCACAATCAATCAGCACTCTATTCACATACAGTTTAAATTGTTGTTTTACCCTTATACTGATATTCTTGCGAGTGTCCTGTTGAGTGCAAGACGAAAAATTAGACATGTCTCTTTTTTCAGCAATACTCAAGTTCTATACTACCAAACGACTATTTGTATACCTGGGACAGAATTTAAATGTAGTGAATGGGTTTTTTGATGAATTAGTCTTTTTTTAAAAATGTAGTAAAGTCATCAATAGACACTTAGAACTTTATTTTATTTCAACACAGCATGCTTCCTGAGGTCTTCCCATGGTGGATACTGGGTGAGTTGGCATGGAGGGTATAAGGGCAAAGGGTGGTTTTGGGGCAATGGGTTGGCATGAGTTGGCACTAAGTTGGCATGGAGCTATAAGGAGCAATGGGGTTGGATAGAGGAACACAGCTTGGCATGGAGGGTATGGGGGCTATGGAGGTGGTTAGAGGGGCATAAGTTGGCATGGAGCATATGAAGGGACATGCGGGGTTTGTTGACAGTTTTAGCTTGGCATGGAGGATATGAGGAGCCATGGGGGATGGGTGGGGGGCATGACGTGGCATGGATGGGACATGGGGTGGGTGTTGGGGTGAAGAGGTGTGAGGATTGAGAGCTAGAGGGCTGTTTTTTGGGGGTTTTTTTAACAGCTGTAACAAAGTGCCGACGCACTGAGACGGGCCTTTCACACAGTCGGCCTCCGTTATCGGCAGGACCTATGGCTGCTTCCAAACTCTATCTGGGGGCAGCATGCCGGACTCCAGTTAACACCTGCCACCCTGGAATGAAAATTGGACCATACAGAGCATCTTCACCTGAGTCGGGTTTGCGGAGTCAGGAATCTTCCCGACTGCGCTCCCAACTCCAGTGTTTTAACACTACTGTGTCAGCCAATGAGTTAGAGGTGCAGTGAGACCTATGATAAAACTCATAGCAAGCCTTGTATTATAGAGCAAACTGAGTCTATTTACCCAGCAAACAGTCTGTTTAAACAGTGCACTGGAGCAAACAGTTTACAGAGTCTATTTACAAAGAGTCTCAACAAACTGCAGAACAGGTAACCAAACTGCATCAATGTCTCTTGATAAAAATAACAGGAAACTGCAGTGAATGGAGGGTACTTAGATAATTCCTAATATACACATATGATCAATCCCAGTCACTTACATCAGTGCAGTCTCCAGATGTGACGGACAGAGGAATTATTCAATTATTTCCATTCTGGTTGGAATAATCCTGATACTAAATAGAGCTTTAACATATAGACAAAGAGCGTTTAAAGATAGAAGTATTTGGAGCCAATTTTAAAATTTGCACTTACTCTATCTAAAGTGAAAAAACAATTACAAAACTTTTAACATAGGGATGAAACTTTGCCTTCATCACAACATACACGACATATATTATCAATATCACAATAACATTGGGGTGACTGCAAAGCAAAATGACAATATGATTCTAAAATCTTTAATTGCAAGTTATAAGACAAGACACGCATTGCTGTTTAACTGCATGAATATTTAGTAAGGAATGGGATTGGGAGTTACACTGTTGTTTTATGATGACAAATATTCAATAGGACAAGAAAACTAAAGCATGTAACTCATTTCCTTAGGTGCATATTTCCCTGGAATTGAGTGGTTATAGATTGACTTCTAGGATCTTCCAAATGTATATCCTGCTTCAAAATAAAGGAGACTACTCTATGGCACAGGTAACATACTAATCTGGGCATTACTAGAGGGACTTAGACTAAAGATACTCTACATTGTGGGTCTCTGGTGAGAACTGCGAGAGGAGGTCCCTGGGAGAAGCAGGCAGCATCACCTAGAGGATCTACTCTATCTGGAGGATCTAGAATCTAGTCTATACTCAAGTAGGAGCAAGGGTAAAATAAAAGCAAGGGTCCATATTCTATTTAGTTAAGATATGTCTGGGGAACTCAGTCCTGTGATTTGCACACCTTATGCTATATGAGAAATCCTAGACGTTCCTGGCGGTCTGGATGACCATGTGTGCAGGAGTTGCCTCCGACTGGAACAACTCGAGCTCCGGGTTTTGGCAGCTGGGTGCACTACGGTGAATTCACAAAGCTAAGAGCTTCATGGATAGCACATTTCAGGATGTGGTCACCCCGCAGCTTAAGATAGTGTAAGCAGGGAGAGAATGGGTGACCCCCAGACAGAAGAGGGGGACAAGGCAGGTAGTGAGGGAATGCCCCAAGTGCATCTCGCTCACAAACTGTTTTAAGCCTTGGAAAACAGTGAGAGTAACGATTCCTCTGTGGAGGCCAACCAGAGCCAAAACCATGGCAATGTGGATGGTCCAGCTGCTCAGGGTGGGAGGAAGAAGTGTGGAAGGGAAATAGTGGTAGCGAATTCATTAGTGAGAGGAATAGACAGGTGCTTCTGTGGCCGTGGACACGACTCCAGGATGGTATGTTACGTCCCGGGTGCCAGGGTCAAGGATTTCATGGAACGGCTGCAGGGCATTCTGAAGGGGGAGGGTGGACAGCCAGAGGTCATGGTCCATGTTGGGACCAATGACATAGGAAGAAAGAGAAATGAGGTCCTGCAAGCAGACTTTAGGGAGTTAGGTAGGAAATTGAAAAGCAGAACTTCAAAGGCAGTAATCTCTGGATTACTCCTAGTGCCAAACAGTAGTGAGTATAGGAACAGAAGGATAGAGCGGATGAATGTGTGGCTGGAGAGATGGTGCAGGAGGGAGGGCTTTAGATTTCTGGAGCATTGAGACTGTTTCTGGGAGAGGTGGGACCTGTACAAGTTGGACTGGTTACATCTGAACACAAACGGGAGTAACATCCTCGCAGGGAGATTTTCTAAAGCTGTTGGGGCAGATTTAAACTAAATTGGCAGGGGGATGGGATCCTGAAAAGTAGTTCAGAGGGGAGAGAAGCTGAAATGGAATTAGAAGTTAAAACGCTAGTGAGTCTGGAAGGCAGAGGAAACACAGGCTAGAAAAGAAAGAAGTGAGTTTAGCGAGGCTAAATGGAATCTGGTTTAATGCAAGGATCCTGAGGGCACAGATAGGCACATGGGAGTATGATATAATAGCTACGACCGAGACTTGGCTAAAAGAAGGGCAGGATTGGCAGTTCAGCATTCCTGGTTATAGGGTATTCAGACGAGATAGAGAGGGGGATAGGAGAGGAGTGCGGGGGTGGGGGGGGGTGGGTGTCACAATATTGATTAAGGAATTAATTATAACAGTGAGGAGGGATGATACCTTGGAAGGATCATCAAATGAGGCTATATGGGTACAAGTAAAAAACACGAAAGGGGCAAACACGCTGTTGGGTTTGTACTATAGGCCCCCAAACAGTCAGGGAGAGATAGAGGATCAAATATATAATCACATTTCAGAGAAATGTAAGAATAATAAGGAAGGAATAGTAGGGGATTTTAACTACCCAGATATTAACTGGGATAGTTTTAGTGTGCAAAGTAGGAAAGAAGCAAAATTCTTAAATTGCATCCAGGAGAACTTTTTTAGCCAGTGTGTAGAAAGCTCAACGAGGGGGAAGTTCTGGACCTAATATTCGGAAATGAGCCCTGGCAGGTGGAAGGCTTATCAGGAGGGGAGCATTTTGGAGATAGTGACCATATCAGTTAGATTTAGTATATTTATGGAAAAGGATAAGGTTGGGCCAGGAATAAAAGTTCTAAACTGGGGAAAGGATAATTTTACCAAGGTGAGATACAATTTGGCCCAAGTGGATTGGGAGCAGCTCCTTGCAGATAAAACTGTGTCAGAACAGTGGGAGGCATTCAAGGAGGAAATAGCGAGAGTACAGGACAAATATATTCCCAAAAAGACATGGGGGGGGTGGGGGAGGAAACCAAATCCGGAGAACTTTGGATGTCAAGGGACATAAAGGTTAGGATTAAGAAAAAGAGAGAAGCTTAAGGCAGATACCAAGGGCTCAATACAGCAGAGATCCTAGAGGGTATAAAAAGTGCAGGGCGGAACTTAAATTGGAAATTAGGAAAGCTAAGAGAGTGCATGAGAAAGCATTGATGGTTAGAATAAAGGAAAACCCAAAGGCTTTTTAAAAGCTATAAAGAACAAGAGAATAACTAGGAAAAGAGTAGGGCTAATTAGGGGCAATAGAGGTAATCTGTGTGTGGACCCGGAAGATGTGGGTACAGTCCTCAATGAACACTTTGTGTCGGTCTTCACAATGGAAAAGGACGACGAGGTATAGACATCAGGGTGGAGGACTATGAAATATTAGAGGAAATTAACATAGAGAGAGAGGAAGTACTAGTGGGTTTAGCAGCATTAAAAGCAGATAAATCCACAGGCCCAGGTGAGATGTATTCCCAGGCTGCTGAGGAAGCAAGGGAAAAGATATCAGGGGCCCTGGCAGTAATTTTCAAATCCTCTCTGGCCACAGGTGAGGTGCCAGAAGACTACAGGACTGCTAACATTGCCCCATTATTAAAAAGGGAGAAGGGATAGACCAGGAAACCAGGAAGAGGACAATTAGTCTAAACTATGTGGTGGGGAAGTTACGAGAAAGAATTCTGAGGGACGGAATATATCTGTACTTGGAGAGACACAGATTAATCAGGGATCGTCAGCATTGAGTTGTTAAGGAAAGGTCATGTTTGACAAATTTGATTGAATTTTTTGAGGAGGTAACCAGGAGTGTTGATGAGGGTAGTGCATTTGATGTAGTCTACATGGGCTTTAGCAGAGCTTTTGATAAGGTCCCTTCATGGCAGACTGGTCAAGAAAGTAAGAGCCCATGGGATCCAAGGCAAAGTGGCACGTTGGATCCAAAATTGGTCAAGGGCTGGAAGCAGAGGACGATGGTAGAGGGATGTTTCTCAGACTGTAAATCTGTTTCCAGTGGGGTTCCGCAGGGCTCAGTGCTGGGGCCCTTGCTGTTTGTGGTGTACATAAATGATTTGGACTTAAATGTAGGGGGCGTGATCAAGAAGTTCGCTGATGACATGAAAATTGGTAGGGTGGTAAATAGTGAGGAGGATAGCCATAAGCTGCAGGAGGATAGCAATGGACTGGTCTGTTGGGTAGAGCAGTGGCAAATGGAATTCAACCTGGAAAAGTGTGAGGTAATGCACTTGGGGAGGGCTAACAAAGCAATGGATTACACTACGAATGGTATGGCCCTGGAAAGTACTGAAGATCAGAGGGACCTTGGTAGCATATCCACAGATCCCTGAAGGTAACAGGGCAGGTAGATAAGGTGGTTAAGAAGGCATATGGGATACTTGCTTTTATTAGCTGAGGCACAGAATACAAGAGCAGGGAGGTTATGCTGGAACTGTATAAAATGCTGGTTAGGCCACAACTGGAGTACTACGTGCAGTTCTGGTCACCACATTATAGGAAGTATGTGATTTCACTGGAGAGGGTGGAGAGGAGATTTACCAGGATGCTGCATGGATTGGAGGGTCTGAGCTATGAGGAAAGATTGGATAGGCTGGGGTTGTTTTCCTTGTAGCAGCGAAGGTTGAGAGGGGACCTGATAGAGGTGTATAAAATTATGAGGGACATAGAGAGGGTTGATAGGAAGGCACTTTTTCCATTAGTAGAGGGGTTAATAACCAGGAGGCATAGATTTAAGGTAAGAGGTAGAAGGCTAAAAGGGGTTTTTTCCACCCAGAGGGTGGTGGGAGTCTGGAACTCCCTGCCTGAAAGGGTGGTTGAGTCAGAAACCTCATAACATTTAAGAAGTATTTAGATCTTCACGCGTCGCCATAGCCTCCAGGTCTGGGCCTGCGCTGCCTTTTACATGGGCCAATTAAGGCCCGCCCAGTGTGACGCACACCCTGAAGCACTGAGCACTCCCTGTGTGGATGAAGTGGGGGGATTCCCTGAGCCTGGGCCGCGCACATTCCCACAAAAGAGCGCAGAAATCTCCCTGAGGCACAGATGTGCCTCAGTAGGATCAGTTTGATATCTGAAAATTTAAATAAAGGAAAAAAAAACTTTTAAAACATGTCTCCTCATGTGGCTGTGTGACATGAGCTGGGACATGTCAAAGAATTTTTAAAATAATTTTTATTGAATTTTAAAACACTTCATGAAACCTAATCCCGCCCGTGGATGAGGTTTCGTGAAAAATGCGAAGGCCGCCTGGGCTCTTCACCTGCCCACCAACCTTAAGGTTGTACAGGCAGCTCAGTTAACTGTTGTAATTAGTTTTTAACAGGCCTTAATAGGCCTTTGACAGTTTGGCGGGCATGCAGCCAACTCGGCTGCGTGCCCGCCGAACTGAAAATCTAAATGACGTGCGATGACGCCTGCCCGATGTCACCGAGTGTCATTTTGCGTGTCGGCAAGCGGGCCCCACCCCTGCCCCCGCTCGCCGACCAGAAAATTATTCCCATAATGAACTAACATGGGAAAGAATGATCATTACCATGGTACTAAAACAACATCCACCAATGAATTGTTTGCCAAAGAAAGCACTATTTATGAAAGAATCCTGTTTCATCGGGCAGAATCTTGCCCTTGGATGGTGTGCGGGCCCCACCGGCTCGGCGGCGGGCGGACAGCCGACCCCCACCACTGAAACCGGGCCCACCGCCATTTTGAGTGGGCAGGCCAATTAAGGCCTGCCCAGCGGCATCCCCAACGGAAGTGCTATGCGCTTCCTGTGTAGTGGCGGGGGAGGGAATCCCCATCTGTCAAAGTGCGCTCTTTCGCGCATGCACGCGAAAGAGCGCACTGCTCCCTGAGACAAAGTGCTATCTCAGGGAGACCAGTGACAGTGCGAAAAACTTTAAAAATACAAAAATTAAAAAATGATTAACATGTCACACGAGATGGGACATGTTAATAAAGACCACATAAACTTTAGTAATTTTTAAAAATACGGACATGAAACTTCATCCCGCCAGTGGATGAAGCTTCATCAATAATCTGGAGCCTGCTGGGACTTCTGGCCTGCCTGTCAGCCTTAAGGTTGGACGGGCAGGTCTTTAATTACTTTAATTATTTCGCTGTCCGCCTGCCTTCCTAAAAATTTAAATGAACCGGGATGACGTCGGGGATTCCTCTCGATGTCATCCCGCGTCATTTTCCCCTTGGCGACCGGGCCCCGCCCCCAAATCGCCGAGGGGAAAATCCTGGCCATCATGTTTGATTTCTCAGATCCATTATATCATCAAGACGTAGTTAAAATTCATACTTCCAAAATAACACTGTTGTAGCTTTTGCTACTTAAGTATTGCTACCTAGGTTAGTTCCTTCAATAACTACACATATATAACTAAAAGGTCTTATGTCTAACATGCATCAGTAGCATGCTACCTGTCAAAGGCATTACATCTAAATGTAAGGTGCTAACTATATCATGAAATCCTGATTTGTATAATCTAGAAGTCTATCTCCTGAAACAGGTTTTCTCCAGCCTCCCCTTTTCAAAATGTTGCTACAAGCCCATGGATCCCGTTTTGATGCCAGGACAGCTCTGTTAACACTGATTTCAGCATGAGGATCTTGAATGGTAGCAGTTCAGTGTAAAGTTGAAATCAAACAAACGGGAACAAATTGATTCAATCCAAAGTAAGCAAAAGTGGCTCAAAAACAATTATGAATGCTATCAAAAGGTTGGGATAAACAACTTATCCGTGCACCTCTAGGAATCTGCTTTCCCACAGTTTTTAAACCCGCTGAGTGCTGTCCTCCATACATGCCAACTCTCATGTCTTTGAGGCAACAGACACAACTTCTTAGTCAAATTCAGCCTCACTCACAATCTCGTGAGAAGGCTCTTTTATATCTCAGGATTTTCTGCTGCTGACACTCAGCATTGTAGAATTGTTACAGCACAGAAGGAAGCCATTCGGCCCATCATGTCTGCACTGGCTCTCCGAATGGGCATTTCACCGAGTGCCATTCTCCTGCCTTCTCCCTGTAACCTAGCAGATTGTTTCTTCTCAAATAATCATCTAATTTCCTCTTGAATGCCTCAATTGAACCATTTGTTCGGGGGGTGAGGTTGCTAACTGTTAGTTGATCTGAGACCTACAGAGAGCAGACTCTGAAGGTCTCCAATGCTGCCAAAGGCTTTCTTCATATTGTGCTCCGTCCTGAACACTTCCTATAAAGCAACACACATCACTTTTAAAGAGCTAGTAGCCCATGGGCAAAGGCTGGAAATAGTGACACAGAAGACCAGAGTGCAGGCGGCCTTTCTCCCTCTCCCTCTCTCTCTCTGCTCGGGCACTTTGGAAGCCTTTGAGAGTTGACTTAAATTTCTGGCCTAATATTCAAATTTCTGCATACCCCACTCCACTCGTTTAACACCAAACTTCTTAATGCTTTTTGCTTCTTCACTATTGATCGCCCCTCAATTAGTCATCCTCTATTCACTTCTCTCCACCCTCTCTGCTTAAAACAACTCCCCAAAACACTTCTTCCTTGGTGCCTTTCATTTCTCAATCTACTCTTTATTTTTAAACTGCCCATCCTGCAATTAGCAGCAACTGTTTTGCACTCTTCAATGTAAAGCACTTTGTGATGTGTTGCTGCATAAGGCGTATTGTAGAATTGCAAATTGCTATCTATTAGTGCTAAAAGAATAGTGCAAGTGAATTCTTCACAAGTATCCATTACTCTATATGATCACGTCCATTTGTTATATTAAACTATTTCAAGGTATTGTCTTCTTTTTCTTCTTCTTTTTGTCTTTTCCCATGTTATATGGGGTCACCACGATGCTACTTGATCATCCTTCTCCATCTCCATTCATACCAAGCATAATTTTTTTGTATTTGGCAGGACATTTTACAGCCAGATGCCCTTCCAGACATTAACAGGACCCCATGAAGTCTCATGGCATCAGGTCAAACATGGGCAAGGAAACCTCCTGCTGATTACCATGTAGCGCCCTTCCTCAACTGATGAATCAGTGCTCCTCCATGTTGAACACCACTTGGAGGAAGCACTAAGGGTGGAAAGGGCGCAGAATGCTCTCTGGGTGGGGGACTTCAATGTCCATCACCAAGAGTGGCTTGGTAGCACGCCTACTGACCAAGCTGGCCGAGTCCTAAATAACATATTTGCTAGGCTGGGTCTGCAGCAGGTGGTGAGGGAACCAACAAGAGGGAAAACCATACTCAACCTCATCCTCACCAACCTGCCTGCCGCAGATGCATCTGTCCATGACAGTATTGGCAGGAGTGACCACAGCACAGTCATTGTGGAGATGAAGTCCCACCTTCACATCGAAGATAGTCTCCATCATGTTGTGTGGCACTACGACCGTGCTAAATGGGATAGATTTGAAACAGATCTAGCAGCTCAAGGCTGGGCATGAGGTGCTGTGGGCCATCAGCAGCAGCCGAATTGTACTCGAACATAATCTGTAACCTCATGGCCCAGCGTATCCCCCACTCTAACATTACCATCAAGCCAGGGGATCAACCCTGGTTCAATGAAGAGTGCAGGAGGGCATGCCAGGAGCAGCGCCGTGCATACCTAAAAATGAGGTGTCAACCTGGTGAAGCTATAAAACAGGCCTACTTGTGTGCAAAACAGCATAAACAGTAAGCGATAGACAGAGCTAAGTAATCCCACAACCAACAGATCAGATCTAAGCTCTACAGCCCTGCCACATCCAGTCGTGAATGGTGATGGATAATTAAACAACTCACTGGAGGAGCTGGCTCCACAAATATCCCCATCCTCAATGACGGGGGAGCCCAGCTCATAAGTGCAAAAGATAAGGCTGAAGCATTTGCAACAATCTTCAGCCAGAAGTGCCGAGTTGATGATTCATCTCCTCTGGAGGTCTCCAGCATCACAGATGCCAGACTTCAGCCAATTTGATTCACTCCACATGATATCAAGAAACGGCTGAAGGCACTGGACACTGCAAAGGCTATGGGCTCTGATAACATTCCAGCAATAGTACTAAAGGCTTGTGCTCCAGAACTTGCCGCACCCCTAGTCAAGCTGTTTCAGTACAGCCACAACACTGGCATCTACCCGGCTATGTGGAAAATTGCCCAGGCATGTCCTGTACACAAAAAACAGGACAAATCCAACCCGACCGATTACCGCCCCATCAGTCTACTCCCGACCATCAGTAAAGTAATGGAAGGCGTAATGGAACAGTGCTATCAAGCGGCACTTGCTTAGCAATAACCTGCTCACTGATGCCCAGTTTGGGATCCGCCAGGGCCACTCAGCTCCTGACCTCATTACAGCCTTGGCTCAAACGTGGACAAAAGTGCTGAACTCCCGAGGTGAAGTGAGAGTGACTGGCCTTGACATCAAGGCAGCATTTGACCAAGTGTGGCATCAAGGGGCCCTAGCAAAACGAGTCAATGGGAATCAGGGGGAAAACTCTCCACTGGCTGGAGTTGTACCTAGCACAAAGAAAGATGGTTGTGGTTGTTGGAGGTCAGTCATCTCAGCTCCAGGACATCACTGCAGGAGTTCCTCAGGGTAGTGTCCTCAGTCCAACCATCTTCAGCTGCTTCATCAATGATCTTCCTTCCATCATAAGGTCAGAAGTGGGGATGTTCGCCAATGATTGCACAATGTTCAGCACCATTCGCGACTCCTCAGATACTGAAGCACGCAAAATTCAGCAAGACCTGGACAATATCCAGGCTTGGACTGACAAGTGGCAAGTAACATTTGCACCACACAAGTGTCAAGCAATGACCATCTCCAACAACAGAGAATCCAACCTTCGCCCTTTGATGTTCAATGGCATTACCCCCACTATCAACGTCCTGGGGGTTACCATTGACCAGAAACTAAACTGGACTCACCATATAAATACTGTGGCTACAAGAGCAGGTCAGAGGTTAGGAATCCTGCGATGAGTAACTCGCCTCCTGACTCCCCAAAGCCTGTCCACCATCTACAAGGCACAAGTCAGGAATGTGATGGAATATTCCCCACTTGCCTGGATGAGTGCAGATCCTACAACACTGAAGAAGTTGGACACCATCTAGGACAAAGCAGTCCGCTTGATTGGCACCACATCCACAAACATTCACTCCCTCCACCTCTGATGCACAGAAGCAGCAGTGTGTACCATCTACAAGATGCACTATAGGAATTCATGAAGGCTCCTTCGACAGCACCCTCTAAACCCACGACCACTACCACCCAGATGGACAAGGGCAGCAGATAGATGGGAACACCACCACCTGGAATTTCCCCTCCAAGTCACTCACCATCCTGACTTGGAAATATATCACCATTCCTTCACTGTCGCTGGGTCAAAATCCTGGAACTCCCTTCCTAACAGCACTGTGGGTGTATCTACAGCACATGGGCTGCAGTGGTTCAAGAAGGCAGCTCCCAAGGGCAACTAGGGATGGTCAATAAATGCTGGCCCAGCCAGCGAAGCCCATTCCCGTGAATGAATAAAAAAATTTTTTAAACCCATTTATTCGGGCTGGGGATCAGCACTGATACATGTTGCCTTGCCTGCACCAGTGGCTGGGTTTTATTTCAAGACATTGTTACAAAGCTAGGCTTTATATTAAAAAAAGACAATGAATTTACTGGCTGGAAATCACTTACATTCCAAAATTTGAAATCACAGTCAAAGATGGTTGATCATTTGCATCACTGTACCTTCTACATCCCAAGCCATTGAAATGGAGGCAGCATGTCCGCAAAGCCTCACCAGGAACAATTGCCTTGATAAGATATGAATGGTGGTCCATTAGCAAAGCATCCAGACAATCAGAAAATGCTGGAAAAAACTCAGCAGGTCTAACAGCATCTGTGGAGAGTAAAACAGAGTTAACGTTTTGAGTCCGTATGAGTCCTCTTCAGAGCTCTGAGGAAGAGTCAGATGGACTTGAAACGTTATCTCTGTTTTTCTCTCCACAGATGCTTTTAGACCTGCTGAGTTTTTCCAGCATTTTCTGTTTTTGTTTCCGATTTCCAGCATCAGCAGTATTTTACTTTTATCATCCTGGATACTCAATTGGGACAAGCCATCAGACAATTGGATAATGGGACTCAAGCTATAAAAGGCATGTGCCCAGGTGTAATCTAATTATGTAAGCCAGGCAACCTGAATCTACTATCCATGACCATATTTGGGTCACTGCACAGTTGAAGAGAGAGGAGCAGCTGACAAGCCAGCCAACCATTTCTATATTTGAGGAACTGTTTTCTTGCAGATCAATACAAGCAAATGAGATGTTGAAGAAGAAAGGGCCAGGCAGAGTTTTGTTAAAGTAGCACGGTTCTCGCCTGCCAGCTGGAGAGAGTCCAGTGCTGCCTCTTTTTGGGAAGGCCTTCTGAATCACAACCCTATTGAGCAGTAGCAAGGCCAATGGTGGGCCTTCCCCTGGAATCAAGACCCTGGGGAGCAGAAATCCTGCCTACCTAGGGCTGCTAGCTGCAACCCTCAGCACCATAGAGGAGGTGGTGGCTGCTGTAGGAAAAACACCTACCAGAGTCCCAGGATTGTCATAGAGTTATGGGCAGAATTTTGACTTCAGTGGGCGGGCGCGTGCCTGACCCGCTTGAGCATAAAATGATGCGTGCTGACGTCGGGCGAGAGTCCCGATGTCAACGCACACTCGCGCGATACTTCAGTCAGCAGGTGTGCACGGGAGACAGAGGTGCACCCACCATTAATTAAGACACCAGTTAAGGCCTTTGACACCAATTCTCAGCGATTTAACATTGCATGTATGATTTCTTGCCCATCGCATGGGCAAAACGAGCAGGCAGGCAGCCCACAATTTGCAAAACCTCATCCACGGGCGGGATAAGAAGGGTCAGTAGTATTGTCAATGTGAGTAATGAGGGGTTTTGGAGATCGTGTGCTGCTGGTTGCTTATTTGAACTGGACAGCTTCATCTTGGTTCTGAGCTTCATTCTGAGCATTTCTAGGCTTCATTTCAGGATTCATTGGTGTCTTCCAGACCCTGGAGGATTCAGACTGTGTGGGGCCTTCCAGGTATCAGACAGCCTTCCCTTACCCGAGTAATGGGGATTGTGGTCTCCACTGGAGGCACCTCCTCTGAGGAGGAACAGAGGGAAAGAAGGGAGAGGAGGCCAGGTGTCCCAATGCAGCTTCCAGGGGAGGGACCTGTGGGACGATAGGCGCAGGCACAAGGGACGCAGGGACAGCAGGAAGTCCAAGGCTGAAAGGTTCACAGAAGATGCCACTATCCTGCTGCCAGGGTTTACAGGCAGCGATGCAGCTACCTCAATATGTCTGAGGTGCAATGCCAAATTAGACTCTGCCTCTCCAGGAAGACCGTTAACTCAATTTGTCAGAGGATCAGGCCTGAGATCAGCTCCGACTGTGTGGGTGAACACCCTGTGCCAGTGGCTCTGAAGGTCACAGTGCCCTCAACTCCTATGCCTCCGGCTCTTTCCAGGGCTCAGTGGGGGAATTTGTGTGGAGTGTCCCAATCAGCTGTCCACAGTTGCATCAAGCGAGTGACAGAAGCTCTGTTCTGGTGGGTACTGACCTTTATTCTTTAACGTATGAATGAAGCCAGTCAGGCTGAGCGAGCCAGAGGCTTTCCAGCGACTGCTGGGTTTCCCGCGTCCAGGGTGCAATAGGCTGTACACATGTGGCCATCAAAGCGCCAGCAGGTGAGCCCGGTGCCTTCGTCAACAGGAAGGGCTTCCACTCCATGAACGTGCAGATAGTGTGTGATCACAGGATGCAGATTCTACAAGTCTGCGCAAGGTATCCAGGCAGCTCCAATGACGCTTACGTCCTGAGATACTCCCAGGTGCCAAGGCTCTTCAGTGCTCCAGCCCGGCTGGATGGGTGGCTGCTGGGTGACAAGGGCTATCCCCTCAAAAGTTGGCTCATGACGCCTCTCTGCCATCCAAGAACAGAGGCCCAGCAGCGGTACAACAGGAGCCACGCTTCCACAAAGGCGGTGGTAGAGAGGACCATAGGTCTTCTCATGATGCGCTGATGGTGCCCTCATCTATCGATTATCAATGGGAACTCCAGGTTCGAGGCTCACATCAATGAAGAGACTGCACTAGAATGGTTGAACAAGCCAAAACTCTCACCTCAGTGCACTGTACTCTTACCTTCATCTGACACCCCAACCTCATGGCGGCTGGTTGGTGGAGGTGCATGACACTTCTCACTAACCCAGTGATCCAGGAATCTAAAGCCCTACCTCCTACACCAAGTCTTCAGCCATACACGCATCTGCTCTATTCACATATTCCTATACTCACTAGCATGTAGCACCAGAGATTACAACCTTTGAGCTCCTGCTTTTTAATCTGCTACCTAGCTCCCTAAATTCTTGTTACAGGACCTCATCCCTCTTTCCACCCATGTCGTTGGTACCGATGTGAACCACGATCTTTAACTGTTTGCCCTCCCCCTTCAGAATGCCCTGCAGCTGTTCAGTGACATCCTTGACCCTGGCCCCAGGGAGGCAACACACCATTCTGGAGTCACACCAGCGGCTGCAGAAGCGTCTGTCTGTACCCCTCACTATTGAGTCTCCTACCACTATTGCTCGTCCTCTCTTTCTCCTCCCACCTTGTGCAGCTGGGCTCTGGCTGTAATCCCCAGAGGAACCGTCATTTTCTCACCATTTTCTGATACAAAAATACTGTTCCTGAGTGAGATGCACTCTGGCATTTTCCTGCCTGCCTCCCTTCTTTTGACAGCTGGTCACCCATTCTTTCTCTGACTGCACTTCCTTAAGCTGCAGCAGGATGACCACGTTTAAAGACATGCTATCCATGTAACCCTTAGCCTCATGGATGCACTGCTGTGCCTCCAGCCCATTCTCAGGCTCCGAAACCCGACGCTCAAGCTGGTCAAACCAGTGGCACTTCCTGCAGATGTGGTCAACCAGACTACCAGGAGCGTATAAGACTTCCCACATTCTGCAGGCCAAGCAACACACGGGACTGAGCTCCCCTGCCATACCTTTAGTTTTTTTTATTAATTCATGGGATGTGGGCATCGCATACTCGGTCAGCATTTATTGCTCAGAGGGAATTTAAGAGTCACCCACATTGCTGTGTGTCTGGAGTCACATGTAGGCCAGACCAGGTAAGGACAGGAGATTTCCTTCCCTAAAGGACATTAGTGAACCAGATGGGTTTTTACAACAATCGACAATGGTTTTATGGTCGTCATTAGACCTTTAATTCCAGATTTTAATTTTAATTGAATTCCAATTCCACCATCTGCCATGGCAGGATTCAAACCCAGGTCCTCAGAGCATTACCCTGGATTTCTGGATTACTAACCTAGTGACAATACCACAATGCCATCACCTCCCCTCTTACCCTAAATAGTCTTACCCTAAATTTAAACCAAGTAGAAAATTATTTAAGTTTCTTTTTTCTAAAAAATCTAGAACTCTTACTGTTCCTTAATGTAGCTTTAAAATGGAGAAAAACAACTTACCCACTACCTACCAATCAGCTCTCTGCTTTACGCTAATATCACTTTCGTCAGCCATTTTGAATTCGGGCGGGGTTCCTGTTGGGGGAAGCTGCTGCTCCTACTGGCTCGATCCGGGCCTTGACACTCAGGCTTTTATTGAGAAGCTTTGCTGATGCTGTTCAAAGCCAGGTTCACTACACTCCTGCTGCTGCTCTCTCGAAGTCTCTCTGTGGGCAGACCCAGGCCCAGGTGCGGGTGGGGTTTCAAGGGGTAGGGGCTGCGAGCAGAGGGGTACAGGGGGGTTGTCAGCAAGGGCTCTCAGTAGGTCAATGTGTCCTCTCTTCTTGATGTCAAGTCCCTTAATCAGGCATTATGTGCCTTTAATCGAGGGATCCCCCCTCCTGCCAAGCTGATGACAAGCTGGCCTCACAGTTTTAGCTGCCCTGCATGTTGCATGTCAACAGGCACACCCATCACGGGTTAATACTGGTGGTGGTGGGATGAGGCCCTTAAGTGGTTAGTAATTGGCGGTGGGGCGGGAAAGTCTACCAGGGGCCTTCTTGCCCAGAACTTAATTCTGGGGGATTGGGGGGGCAGCAGGGTTCCAGTATGCCACCATCTCACCTAATTAGATGTCATTCCCACCTCCAAGTTCACTACCAGCAAGAGCAGAAGATTCCTGCCCCTGAGTGGAGTCCTTCTCTCCCTCTCTCTCTCTCTCCTTCTAACTGTCTCTCTCTTTCTCCCTCTCTGTCTCTGTTTCTCTCTCTCTCTCTCTCTCTCTGTCTGTCTCTATCTCTCTCTCTCTGCCTCTCTCTCTCTTTCTCTATCTCTGTGTTCCTCTCTCTCTTTAGCTCTTTGTCCCTCTCTGTCTCCTTGCCTCACTCTCTGGCTGTCTCTCTCAGCCTTTGTCTATCTCTCTCTCTTTCTCTCTCTCTCTGTGTCTGGTTGTCTGGTCCTCTCTCTCTTGTTATGTCTCTCCCTCTTTCTTTCTCTCTGTCTGTCTCTCACTCTCGCTCCATCTCTCTCTCTCTCTCTCGCTCGCTCTTTCACTGTCTCACCCTGTCTCTCTGTTTCTCCCTCTCTTTCTCTCTCTCTCTGTCTGTCCCTCTCTACCTCTCTCTGTTTGGCTTTCTCTCTGCCTGTCTCTCTCTGTCTCTCTCGCTCTCTGTCACTATCTTGCCCTCTGTCACTGTCTCTCTCTATCTATCTCTCTCCCTCTCTGTGTCTGTCTCTCCCTCTTTCTCCCTCTCTGTCTCTGTCTATTTCTATTTCTTTCCGTGTCTTTCTGTCTCGCTCTCTCACACTCCGTCTCTCTCCCTCTCTGTCTCTCTTCTTCCTCACTCTCTGGCTCTGTCTTTCTCTCTCAGTCTCTATCCCTCTCTTTCTTTGTCTCTCTCTCTCTCTCTTTCTCTCTCTTTCCCTCTTTCTCTCTGTCTTTCGATCTCTCTGTCTCTGTCTCTGTCGTTCTCTCTCTCCCTCTCTCCCTGTCTCTCTCCCTGTCTCCCTTTCTCTCTCTATCTCTTTGCCTCACTCTCCAGCTCTGCCTCTGTCTCGGTCTCTGTCTCTCTCTCTCTCTGTCTGTCTATCTGTCTCTCTCTTTCTCTCTCGCTATGTCTCTCCCTCTTTCTCTCTCTTGCTCTCTCTCTCTCTCTTGCTCTTTCACTGTCTCACTCTGTCTCTCTGTCTCTCTCTCTCTCCCTCTCCCTGTCTCTCTCCCTCTTTCTCAGTCTCTCTCTCTGCCTCTGTCTGGCTTTTGTTCTGCTTCTCTCTCTATCTCTCTCCCTCTCTGTGTGCCTCTCTCTCTCTTTCTCCCTCTCTGTCTATACCTGTCTCTCTCTCACTTTGACTCGCTTTCTATCTCCCTGTCTATCTCTGTTTCTCTCCCTGTGTCTGTCTGTCTGTCCATCTCTCTCTCTCTCCCTCCCGTCTCTGTTTCTCTCTCTCTGTAACTCTCCTTACCTCATTCTCTGGCCCTCTCTCTCTCAGTCTCTGTCCCTCTATCTATATCTCTCTTTCTCTTTCTCTTTA